>NC_141333.1:9060272-9335272 GCF_037954235.1 Aulostomus chinensis | reverse complement strand
AACAACACACTGGCACCCAGGGGTGAATACTTTTTAGTTTCACTGCGGACAAAAAACAACCAACATATTTCAGGGGTTTTCACCCACAATAGCACAAACAGTATGTACCTGTGAGTTTGTTTCATTAGATTTGATGCTGGTATTGACTATTTGTCTTGTGTGTGTGTGTGTGTGTGTGTGTGTGTGTGTGTGTGTGTGTGTGTGTGTGTGTATGTACACTTCCTTCACAAATGACCACAAATCCTCCTTAAGTTAAGCTATTAATGGTCTTAAATGCTCTTTAAGTTTTCCTCCCATCAGTAAAAAACTTTACATAAAGTCGGATCGGTTCAGAAAGCAAGAAAACTGATTACAAAATTATATTTATGTGCTCACACACACACACACACACACACACACACACACACACACACAGATATACACACACACACACACAGATACAACCAATTAGCTCTCGTGACTTTCTCTGACATTCATGTCCTGATACCTACGTACATCATATTCTCCCAAACTGTCCGTCTGCTTCCCCGCCACATTCCGGCTGCCTCTGTCCTCCCTCCCCCTGCTTGGCTGCACCGCCAACTGGGGTCAATTAATCACCAAATACTATTTGCATATTTACAGTGGGGCTAAACTAAGCTGATTACTGCTAGGCCAATAGCCGCTGAATCAACAGGGCTTATGCTGCGACATAATGCAATGAGGATTTGGGGAAAACGGCTTTGGAACAATCTGATTGGATCTCATCCCTGAAAGCTTAAACAAGAGAGGAGAGGAGCACAACATCAGTGACCTTCGACATGTCAAGACGAGCACGGACGGTATTTCCTTTCCGTCTCTCATACAGGAATATATTGTTTTGGGAATACGTGTGTTGGTGAACTCACCAGTCACGACAAGTACACAAGACACTAAAACTTAAATGCTATTTGCAGATGTGCACCTGCTAAAAATACGCCAAAAATTGCTGTTTTAAGCGGTGAGGGAGTAAACAGCTGCCACAGAAACGTTTCCACCAGGCAGACAACAGAAGGTTCAGGCGACAGTGCTGCATCTATGATAAGTTTAAATTATCATCGTGCATCATTTTAGGAAATTCATGCTTAAAATTAGGTGGGTGACAGAAGCGTGATGACATGACACTCAGGTAAAGAGAGATGTGCCAGGAGTTAAAGATCGACTGCCACGTCTCAACAACCAGGACACCACATCCAGTTAGAAATCTTCTTTTACATCATAAATGGTCATTATTCCGAAATAAACTCTTGAAAAGCACTGGACTGCGAGTTCAGTGGCATTGTTTTTGTTACTTTAAACTGCAATGTGCTGATTTTTGATCCAGAGGAAAATATAACTTTTGATGGATCACCCTTTGGTTCACGTTCACTGGCCACTGACAATGAATCATGGAGACTTTCTCAGTACCATCAGCAGGTCACTGTCGTTTTTATATCTCTCTGGTTCATTTCAGGACACTTTTAACCCAGAACCAGCTCTCGGAGAGCCTGCTGTGCCAAAGTTTAAAATGAATACCAAGCTAACATGCTAACTGCAGCGCTGGTGCCAGAGCGGGGGGGCAAGAACTTTTGTCGCCCCTCTTTCAGGTTTTGTAGTAAAAAATTTGCGACGCTGCCTTATGTTGCCTCATGTTGGCTCTTTGATAATCTCTCTGTGGTGGGTGAGAGAGGGTTGATGGAAGCGTACAAGCTTTTCTGTTTTTTTTTCTCTGTCCTTGTGTTTGTACAATAATTATATATTATTTGAACCACGAACCACAGCATGCTGATAAGTCATATTCTAAGATTTAAATGTTAAATGCGACGGGCAATGCTAGTGTAGGCAGGCCACAGTTTGATCCGTAACGTTTTTATGAACACGTTCTGGGGAATCTCAGAATATTATCACTTCACTCATGTCATTACAGCACCGTGCCTTATAGAGACATTCTACAAAGTTCCTTGGTACCGTCCCTATTTTAACAAAAGACGATTCAATTCCAGTAGGATCACACTATATGGTGCAGAAGCTTTTATTAACTCCCCCCTCATCTCTCCCCTGTTGCTCCTCCTCACCCGTTGCCTTTACTCACCTCTCTACCCCTCAAATCACCTCTTGCTTTTCTAATTTCTCTCAACCTTCTCTACTCTCTTTCCCAGCTTCATAAAATGGGGTGGAGAGAAGAGTGGGGTATTACGCCAGGATTAGGACTCAGCCGGCTTTAATTCCACCTCCTGAAATGAGATCCACGCCGTAGCCAAAGAGAAGGTTGCTCACACACACACACACACACACACACACACACACACACACACACATACATACATACATATACACACACGTACACAGATGTTGGAGGAAATTGTTATTAAACTGAGGTTTACTCTCACTTATATCTTGTTAATAAGAATATTTCAGTCGCAGCGGCTCACTTACAGGTGTAATTTCTGAGGGATCATTTTGGCCTGCGGAAGCTGTCGCGGCTGCATCTTGTCTTGTAATGCTGGTCCTCACTGCCGCAGGTCACCGTCCTACTGAAGAAACTCATTCCTGCTTCAACAAAATCGTTCTTTCAGTCACTGATTGAATCTGATGAGTGATGGGATGTAAATCAACTGCTATATTTGGAGCTTCACCATCAACTCGTGCTAAGTTTGCATTTTGTTGTTGTTGTTGTTTGTTCTTACAGTCGGGCTGGACGCCACAACCGCCCGTTAATTTAATGCCCCCCTGTTGATTGGGGGTTTTGTATATTAGGTCAAATCAACACATTGTATCTTTAGTGAGAAATCAAAACATTTAAATCTACAACCTTTCTCATTCGATTGACATCAGAATTTTTATTTCTTGACAGCTGTCCTCACTCTCCCGCCTCATATTTTTTAGATAGCATTATAAAGATGAAAAAAACATTTGCTTGACAGAGTTATATTTAAAACAGCTAAACAGCTGAATGGTAAATCTACTGACATGTAAATTGGAACTTGACCATAAACTACCTCGTCATTATTTTGAATCCCTACGGTGGTACTTTGGTGGTCAGTGGGTTAACTAGTAACATAACAAAGTCACGGAGGTTTATTGTATTTAAATATGTTTACAAACTATATCTAAATGCTGTTTCATACAAAATCCAAAACATCTGATGGTTTTAAACAGAAATAATAATACACAGTGCAGCACTGATCACCCACGTCTGTTACCAAAACACCTCTGATTTATGATTTATGATAGAAGTCACTGTTAAGCCTCAAAGAGCATCCAGTACAAACAAAACATTTTTGGACACAGTGACAGATTGAAAAACACAGAAAAGAAAAGAAACATAATGGCCTCGTTCTAAATGTAACAAGTGTAAGTAATGAGCAAAGAGAAGGATTTTAACAGGAAATATGCTGAGAGGGTGTGGACACATGAACACAATAATGTCATGTCTTGACATGTGGAGTTACACTGCCCCCTAGTGTCAACATACGCCCAGAGAGATGACCAGTTATGAGTTGTGTGCATGTGTGTGTGTGTGTGTGTGTGTGTGTGTGTGTGTGTGTGTGTGTGTGAGGGAGGGATAAATTCAGAAAGAAATAGAGGGGTTTTGCTTGAAGAACAGAACAAAATAAGAGGTAGAGTTTAGACAAGACTGAACAAAGCCAACTGATGCGGTGCAGATGCAGTAAAACATTCGCTATTCACTCTGACACTCATTGACTTCCATTACTGCAGCTGCGACTGACAAATTCAAGAATGCGTTTTGATGTTGCAGAAATAGCGAGTCCTTCCAGTTTGACAGACAGGGAGAAGCTGACCTGTTTTTTTTTTTTCCAGTATTGATTTATTTTATGGAACGTTGTGGTAAAGAAAAACAATCTGCAGAGTGAGAGATGCTGTCAAAGTGAGTGCAGCAACACAGATAGACAATAAAACGTGTGACTGAAAAATGTGCAGGATTTTCATTTTTCAAATACTGCTGTGAGCTTCAGCCTCTTGTGCTTCTACTTCCGTACAGGGAAGTTCCTGTTCCAGCTTTTTCACCTCAGTTTATATATATCGTTCTCGACAAGCGAGGAAGAAAGAATGACGATTTGAAGACATAGTGAGACGAACACACAAGTGGAGAAATAAAGGAATGAAATCTAAAAGGGGGCCTGCGGTGTGATGTAGTAAAAAAAAAAAAAAACACCATCAAAAACACCATTGTAGATGTCATCGATCCATTAAATGATCATTCTCATTTATTATCACCACCATAAGAATGGGACCAACTTCAACTGCCAGTATGTACATTATTGATAATAGCGGTAGCGTAGCTCCAAGGGTCACTGGTTTGATCCTCACTTCCCCCTTAACTTTCATGGCAGCCACCAGCATTATTGTCAAGTGTGTGTGTGTGTGTGTGTGTCTGTCTGTCTGTCTGTCTTTCTGTCTGTGTGTGTACGTGTGTGCGTGTGTGTCTGTGTTAATGGGGGGAATGAGGCAACACTGTAAAGCTCTGAGTACTGTGAAGGAATAAATACAGTCCATAAACCGCCACTGGATCAATGAGTGGAGCGAGGGTTAGAGAGCGGTGTGACTCAGGTTTAACCTATCAATCCTCAACAGTTACATTAATAACAACATGCTTATGGAGATAATGGAACTTGCACTTAGAAACAGGAACACACAAAGACACACAAACGTTCCCTCCATGTAGGTAGAGAAGCAGAAGGAGCTTCATGGTCTATAGGTGTTCTATGTATATACAGCTATGATGAAGAACAATTGGATAAAAGAGGCTGCAGCGGACGGACACACACACACACACACACACACACACACACACATTGATTATGTATTCTCATTCTTGTTATTTGTGTTTACGGATGTATTATTTACTGGCATTAAACGAATGAGAGCAGGTGCTTCCATTCAGCAGAGGTTTACATGCAGGTGAAGTGGCTGTCGAACAACTGACGCCATGGAGTTAAATTGAAAATTTGAAGCCTCTCCTGTAATTAAACAAGGATCCACTTGTTTGATGTCAGGTCATGAAACATTGCGTGCTGCACAAGACCAACAAAATCAAGTGGACATAATGCATATGATGGAGGCAGGTGGAAAAAACAGCAGCTGGCGCATGCAGGCAGGAATCTGGAGAGTTGAGGGCTTTATTAAATAAACAAAAGAAAAGCAAGGCTGGTTCCCTGGAAGAAAACAGGCACGTAAGAGTGAACCAACAGTGAGACAAAACAAGAACAAAATAAAACATACAGAAATCACACCAAAAATAAGACAGTAGAATATGCTCATCTGAAAAAAACAATGGGGAAAACAAGCAAAAAGAACAGATGGTCAAAACTCAAGAGTCCAAAACTGAATCTATTAATACAAGAATCCAAACCAAAAAAATCAGAACTAAGCAAGACTGTGAGCTTGTCTGCATGATCACAAAGACATTGATACAATATTAACATGGGAGTCAAGGTGGTTTTAATCAAATAAGTCATTATTTTTTATATCTAAGTGAGAAATGTGCCACTTCATTAATTACTTATGAAACTGAATTCAGATGTTGAGTCTGATGTGTCAAATTACTCATTTCAAGGAGTCATTAAGACACCACTCTATGCTGACTTCCAGAGAGAAACACAAATCCCTGATGATATTCACACTTTATTATCATTTATTTTCTGCAAAGAATTGTAAATTTGTAGATTTGAAGGTGATTCTCCTTGGAATTGATTTGTGGAGAAGATGTGTCTCCGGGTAAATGTTAAATCACTGTGAAGGCTGCATGGTCTCAACAATCTTTCAGCGATTCAAATATTCACCTGAAAATTTAAGAAATGCTTCATTAATTAACATTCACGGTTGCAGACGAATGCCATCCGACTGCAGATTTTTTTCTTTATCACCATTCATGATCGGCAGTTGTACTGTCTTGCGGCGTGCAGGTAAAAGTCTCTTCCTGTATCGGATTATTTAAACAAAGCCATCACAGCTTCATGTCCACAGATGTGCAGGTCGCCCAACGAAGCTCAATGACTTTTTAATGAGACATTGTTTTGGTGATTGTGTCCATCTGATTTTGGAGGAGCCTCCTTGTCTGCTGGGGCTTCTTGCCACGCCTTCTTGTCAAGTAATTTGTCGCAGCTCTCCCGTTCAGACAGCTGGCAGCGGCTCGGCCTGATTAGGTGCTGAGGTTGCCAGGTGGAGTCGAGCAGTGCAGAGCAGAGAACCAGCCAACGGGAAACCTACCCACCACGCCAAGGAGCTGCTTCTGCTCTAGAGCGTCCATGTCGGCTCTGAATGTAGGAAGCAAGATTTGCGTGATTCTGTCTGGTCTGGATCTCTGACTGTTTGTGCACATCGGTCAAAATAAATGCTTTTGTCTACTTGTAAAAGGCAAAGTATGACTGCGGTGGTTCGATGTCTGCACAAATGTATAAAACTGTCGGTGGTAAACAATCCAATGCAGTAACTTCTGATGTCACACGCAACTGGAAAGCACTGAGAGAGCACACACCTCCGCCAAGAACATATGGTTGTAAAAATATGAACATCAGTCATTAAATCCTGTTCAGAAACATCCTTACCAATCAATCAATAAGCGCCAATCCAGAACACAGTTCATAACATCGCCCTCCACTCAAAATACATGAACAAATTCCATTGAAATATACATGACATACTTGCATTCGACTGAAAATAGGAATAGAATGCAAATCGAGATTATTTTAGCTTTTTTTTTTTCTTCAACTCTCAATTTGACACAGAGTTAAAGTCATAGTTCACCCAAAAAAAATCCAGCGTCAGCATTAGTTCTGTCAGGCCGTGGTAGTCAAGCGCTATTGGCTTTCCCGTCCGTCAATCAAACTGATTAATCAGCTGATCAAATCCCTCGCTTCTGATTGGCTCCTCTCAAAGTTTAAATCTCACCCGGCCTCAACTACCGCACTGCTATCTTCTGGTTTATGCTGCTCTGTCTACGCCTACAGGTGCTCCTGCTTCTCTATCTCGCAACTTGCTACCCTCCACCTCCCCAGCTCCGCCTCGTCGTGTATAACATGGCATAGATCGTTCCATGTCATGTTGCTGCTCTGTTCACGGGGGTATAATTGCGCTTCCAGTCACAAACTGGGAGAACCTTCCCTCACGCTGCTGGTCTCCTGTTTCATGGCGGTCATGAAAAATATCAGGGGACTCCTCTGAACAGAGCCATACCGCCAATTTGTACAATAATAAACAAAGTCAAGCTCATTATCAACTCGGTGTTTCTTGATGTGAATGGACCTGACAGAAATGTATTTTTTTTCAAGTACTTACATGTCAAAGTCTTGAGCTATCAAAGGTACAAACTACCAACAACCACAATTCCATCCAGATCACCAAATTTAATCACTGTTTTGTTTTGTTTTTTGTAATATTACTCATTTTTCCCTGGTGACCCGTCCAGGGTGAAACCCGCCTCTCGCCCGAAGGCTGCTGGGATAGGCTCCAGCCCCCCCCCCGCAACCTTTAGCAGGATAAGCGGTAGAAGATGGATGGATGGATGGATGGATGGATGGATGGATAGATTACAAATTTTTCCATCAAAATTCACCAAAATCCATCCTGTGTTTTTGAGATTTCCTGCTGACAAACTCACAAATGCCGGGATCACATTTTATATCCTTGGCAGTGCTAATAAGAGCAGAGTCGCTTCTCGAGACACAGAAGATTGTGTAGAAACTCAGCCTTCGGACGAAATAAAGGGAAGAGAGGAAAGAAGAGGAGTTTCAACCAGATGTTCTGGAGATGAGACGGTGGTTAGAAGCTGGACTCTTACTCTCAACTGAATCTCCCAGAGTGAAGACAAGAGGAGTAGAGGAAGCGGGTTGTACAAAACCAACCAGTGTGTGTGTGTGTGTGTGTGTGTGTGTGTGTGTGTGTGTGTGTGTGTGTGTGTGTGTGTGTGTGCAAGAGAGAGACAGAGAGAGAGAGAAAGAGAGAGAACTGGTTCAGCAGCTTGTTGGGTATTTTAAAATGTATACCAACATCACAGGGCTGTCGAGTGTAGATGCATGATTTCTGTCTAATTCCTGTCTGAGAGAAAATCTGGAGGAAGTCAGAGAGGACTTTCTCCTTCACATTCACCTGTTTGTTGCCTTCAAAGGCAAAAAAGGGTAAGATTTGTCTTGATATAACATGATCAAAGCAACTGTGATGGGAACAAAATTCAGCAAATCCCTCAGCTTATCGTCACCACTGTTTCTAAGCATGACTCTTAGTTTTAAGGAGCAAAATATTCAGTGAGAAACGGCAGCAACATTAAGCTGCTTTGTTCTTTCATAAAGCAGGATTTGGAAGGTTTGGGGTTGGCTTTTCAATGAAAGCTGTAAATTCCCTTCCAGCGAAGTGTTAAATAATATATTCATTAGAGCAGGGAGGACAAGAATAGTGAGTGGCATTTCTAAACTTTTTCAAATTGTAAGCAGGGTTTCTGTGGCAGCAGTGGTCATGTTGTTTTTGTACTGTTGGAAAACAAGAAATGAGAAAAACATCTTATTACTGGAGCAATTAAATGCTGTGACTGGAATATGCAGACATTTTTGAACATCCCTGGGTTCGCAAGACAAAGTAGGAGAGAAATTATTTGTGGCGGTTAAGGTCACAGCCGTCGTCTCATCGTGACCTCCAGAACCTGACTTCAGTTTTGATGAATGAGATCAACACCTGCAGCCAGATGCATTAAACTCTACATAGATGCACGAAAGGAATTGGTGTGTGCACACATAGGTTGAACTGTGCATTATTAGAGCCGTGTATGTGTGTGTGTGTGTGTGTGTGTGTGTGTGTGTGTGTGTGTGTGTGTGTGTGTGTGTGTGTGTGTGTGTGTTTTAGAACAGCTTTTATAACTCATGAAATCGTAAAACAAGACGACTCACTTCCAGGACCATCTTCAGGTGTGAACGCAGGGAGACCAGGGACTAAATAAACAACCCTGAACTCTGTCCCATTTTGGCCCAGCACACTTCAACCATCATATAACATACAATCCAACAACAGACCCACAAAGGTTATTTTCTGTCTCGGGCTCAATCCGGTGTTTTCCCTGTTCACAAAATCAGCCGTGTGTGTGCCAGCAATGTGCCTGCGCGTCACCGCCTCCCCGTCTGAGCACGCCAGCAGCCGCCAAGCTCCCTGAGCCGGACCACAACTGCCTCTGTGCATTTTACAAACACTCTGGTCCTCAGTTACAGGCAAGGCGAGTGTTTGCCTGCCATGAAATGCATGTCCTGACATAAACAATCTCTCTGTCAACAATCTCTGTCCGTCTTCACGACACCAACAATTCACAACAGACAGCAGTGTCTACTTTTGTTTTCTTGTTATCATTCATATATAAAAAAATGTAAATGTGCCAAAAGTGGGGTTTTTTTTGTTTTGTTTTTTTTTTATAAAAGTAACCTGTGATTTTTGAGAAAATGAGTTCCTGAAGAGCCTTTGAAGAGCCTGGTGAAACAATGCGTGTTTTAAGAGAAGATGAGCCCTGCAGCGACGTCTGGATGCCGTCAAATCTACGACCATGAGAAACGAGAAGGGAATCATTCCAGTCAGGACTGAGTTCCCACCACTCTTCTGCAACCCAGTGACAATTACGTCTCTCGAAGCAACAAGCAGTAGCTTTAAAGCGATTTTCCACTTGTTTACCTTTGAAGTACTCACAAATAAGTGTCTTGAGCACTCAAAGAGTATTTTCCCTTCAGTATTTTTACTTAATGACTCCAGAATGCAGTGATACATTTTGGTGCAACTGTGAATGAGGACCCAAATGCAATAATTTGCTGTTGCTGTAGCTATGGTTAGCTATCAGTCACCATTAGCTTCAAGCTAATAATATGTGGCTGGCACTTTCTGCATTCTGGAGTCACAACAAAGTGATGCAGAAGGAAAAAAAACATCTTTCAATTTCTCTGTGAGAACATGAAAGGCAAAAAACACCTTGCATACCGCTTTAATGCAAGTAAACCCAACTGTGAGTACATTTACAGCAGAAATTATTTAAAATGTAATTGCAGAAATCAGGAGACGTAGAGGCAAGAGGAAAAATGCTGGTCCCAACTGTGCCTTATGCTTTTTTTTCGTGGTACTTTATACCTTATTTCTTTTAATCCAAAACATGAGGGCGTCTTAGAGCTAACATCTATCTTTGTTGTGGTTACAGGCGAGTGTCCTCATTACTGTCAATATAGGTGATTTCTGTGTGTTAAGGTGGGGGCTGAGGGGGGTGATTACCAAAAAAAAAAAACTCATCTTGCAGGCACACATCATCACTTTCAGTTCTCCAAGCAGCAGCCTTCTGTAGCAGATGACCAGCAATGTCCTGTACTAGCGCTTGGAGGAATGACCAGCCAATTACATCTTCTTCCCCTCTTAAGTCTATTAATCGCCTCATTACAAAGGCCTCCCTTCCCTTAAAGGAGAGTTCTGTCCTGCTATCACACTTTATCACATTAGTGCTTAATTAAGAAATATGTCCTCGCATTACGGTTTTAATTATGTGAATGCCGGGCCCCATTTGTAAAGCCACAGTGTGGCGACACGCGGCGGCAGCAGCCACTGCAGGAAGGACGGGGAGTGAAAAAGGGCTGTGGCCTTTTTGAGGAAGAAATGACTTTAGCTTTAATGACGAAGGAATGGAAGACAGAGCTCCCAGGCAAGTCTGGATTATTTGGAAAAATTCAACATTACAAAGAGAGAGTTGCAAAGTACGTGGTGCACAGTTTCTATTAGATCAAACTAAAGCAGTGTAGTACAATAGCCCTGCACTAAATCCTTGTGAAATTACAATTCAGTTTTCATGGCTTTGAGACAGGTGATGATCATGATGCTGTTGATCTCCATTGGGTTATACTGATAGGTGTCCCTAATATTTTGTTAAAACTATACTTCACCCTAAATAGTCTAGTTTTCCCTTCAAGTTATCACAAATAGATGTCTTGAGTTCACACAGACATTTTCTTCCGTTCTGCATCAATTCCTTGAATGCAGAAAGAGACAGCCACGTTCATCCCTCAGGCAGAATGTGTATCTGCTCAGATCTGGTAAGATTTGCGGACAGTCGGCCTAACTTTTATTGCATTCATCTTGAAACAACAATTCCATTGTTACCTATGAACAAAACAACATGTCCTGTAAAAGATTTAATTAGTTGGTAGTAAATAATTTCAAAATCAGTATTTTAGTCAATGACCTAAATGAATGTGGCAATGATTTATTGATTTAGTCTTTCACGAGTTGATGAGGGCTCACTCAGGGTTAAGGTCAGAACTGAGGTTTGCCAAAGGTTAGCAGGGACAATGTGATGGTGGTGTTAGCAACCCCCCTATATCCACCGCCTCTGACAAGAGAGTAACATGCATATTGTTTTGTTGTTGTGTGGGTGTTGTTGAGGCACAACGTACAGTCAACACTTTTGAGTCTGTTTCCTCACAAAGAAAAGTCGACTGTTTCAGTCAATTAGCAAGAAAAGCTGTTAAGGATGTGATAACGATCCAGAGGTTGATGATGAAAAGGGAGGGAGGCCTGATGAAGAAATGTCACCGAGGGGTGGTACTCTTCCAGAGTACCCAGTGTATGAACAACCAATCAGATATGGTGAAGGTTGATCTCTCTATGTTCAGCTTCCTGTGCCGCTGGCTCGCCATCCGTTCAGTTGTAGCTCTCTGAACAGATTGATGTTCACAGTGGCTTTGATAACAGCTGGAGTCAAATTGTAAATCGATTTGTGTATGGATCAGATGTTGCGTTGTGCAAAATGAGATCTGTCATTTGAATGAGATGTGACCTAATCTTTCTAAATGATAGATTTGGACCCGTTTTATATTGTTAATACATCAAATATGATGTGTGTGTGTGTGTGTGTGTGTGTGTGTGTGTGTGTGTGTGTGTGTGTGTGTGTGTGTGTGTGTGCGTGTGTGTGTTTGTGTGCATGCATGCAAGTACGCGCATGCATGCTCGTGTGACATAAAAGAAGATGAGGAGTAATTTCTTTTCTGAAATGAGATTGTAACACCTGCTCTAACTCGATGATGAACGCTGGAACAATCAGAAATAATGGTCGAATACCAATTTTTAGCCATCTTTTGTCAGAAGGTTAAAACTTTCTAACTGAAAATCGTTTCAGCGATGATAATGAATTGATTGATTAATTAAATGATGAGGCTCCAGGTCCCCTGCGACCCTTAACAGGATAAGAAGGAAGAAAATGGATGGATGGAATTAAATGATGGCCGATCGAGCAAACTACTAGTTTTTATACACTACAAGGTAGTATGGAACATGGCAAGACACAAGGAGAGCATCTCTGCCTGTTGACATTTCTTAAGCTTCTTCTTTGAAACAGGAGGGAAATTAATAACATGACTGGCATCAACATCTTGTACGTGGTGATTTTGCAGTGAAATGTCTGTAACACACACATTGACTCAAAGAAGATGTGGGAGATGTGGTGCACAAAGAAGTAGATCATCTCCCTTGCTAAATGCGCAAGACTCATCCTGTTGTCTCTTTTCTCCTCTCTTGTGTTGGTTGGCTCAGTTGAATTGTTGACAAAAAAAATAAATAATTGTTGTCTTCACCAGGCTGTCAGAGAACATGAATTTATGTTCCCTGGTTGGACCACTGGGGGACATCTTGAGTCATGGCTGAGGGTGCCAGCATGATGTCATAATTTGACTTCAAGGAATATTTCATCCAAAATACGAAATGCAGTCATCATCTACTCGCTGTCATGCCAGTGGAAAGTTTGGGTGAAAATCGTGTCCACAAAACACTGCTGGAGTTTCACAGGAAAAAGTTTTGCAGCAGTCTCCCAAACGACTGAAATGAATGGTGATCAACTTTGAAACATAAATACATAAAACCGTAAAAAGCCTGATGCTGCTTGTCTGACGTGACCTCCGAGTCCTGAGGCCTCAACATGCAACTGTTCACGGCAGCCCGTAGCTCCACGAACAGTCAAGTGACATTTTTCAGAACAAATTTTCATTTTTTGGGCAAACTATCCCTTTAAATGGATATTTTGATATCATTGAAGGGAAGTTGTATGGGGGAGTATCTTCTGTGTACACAAACCAATGGCAGCAGCTGCTCTGTAGCTTAGCGTTGCACTGGTGAGGATGGGAACAGCATCATTAAACATCCTATGCATCCAAAAAAAAACAAAAAAACACACCCTAAAAGAAAATTAATATCCCTACTCCTGTATGCAGTATCTGCAACATGTTCACGATGTATTTAGTCATCAGAAGAGCACTCATATGCTATATAAATATGGAGTGCAGTCAAATGAATATTGATTTTTTGGGGGGGGGGAGTGTTTTCATTTGGTGTGTAACTTATTTTTTTTTGTAGTGTCCATCTACAGCAGTACAACACTGAGCATCAGAGCAGCTCTCTGTACGCTGACCCATGTCTACTGAAGGTAAGACCGGTACTATGTATGACCTCCTTATACATCCCTGCTTCAAAAAATCCCAAATATCCCTTTAAACAACACTGCTCTCCTTGAGCCACTGAAACATCACCAGATTAAGGCCTTGTCAGAGGAGCTCTGAAGTTCCATTCATTCATTTCTCTCCCACCCCGTAGCTATGCTGTCTCGCTTACTTCCTCTTCGTGTCCACTCTCGGGGAGGTCATCTGTATGTCACCAGCTTGAAGCAATCCCATCTTTTTTCCTCAGCTATGTTTGATCAAGGCAGGTACATGTTCAAAAACGATTTGAACCAATATCTTCAGGTTGGAGGGTGACGGTGGTGCACTCTGCACGATCCACACCATCCTGATGCTCTCAAAGTCCAAATGAGGGTTTGAACAAGAAAATAAGACATTGCATTTTGGGAGTTAAAATTTTCTTAACATGTAATGCATTTGATGTACTATCCAACTTATAAAATGCATTTAAATAACTTCATTTTATGAAGGAATTCCTCCGAAGGGCATGCTTGATGCTCTAGCACCCTCTGTTGGCCAAGTATTTATTTTCTCCTGCTGGCTGAGTCGACAAGTAATTAAATGAATGCTTGTCCATCTCCAATGAACAGGAACAAATATCTTCTTTTGTGTTGTTAATGTTGACCCTCGGTGCTTTGACAAGACAATCCCACTCTCTCTCTCTCTCTCTCTCTCTCTCACACACACACATACACATACGTACGCATGCACGCACGCACGCAGGCACACACACACAAACACGCAAACCACTCTCTCTAATACTGATGTAATTCAGTTTTATTCAGATGAAATTGATGCAGTGGCGGTGCCAGTGTGGCGAGAGAGGAGGATGAGGAGGAGGATAATTAACAGCATTAAAAGCGTTCCCTTTCCTCCGCCATCTTAACTGTTTTAATTATGGTGTGCAATCTATTTTTCACCCTCACAGTCATATAATTGTGAAGAATTTCTTCAAATGTTTATCAAATGTCCACTGGGACTAAAGAATAAAGGGAAGGGAGGAAAAGGTAAAGGAGGAGAAAGAAAAAAGCTGTTGGTCGAAGGTCAAGGTCACTGTGACAGACAACATCACAGGGGCGCGTGACTGTTTTTTCCTGTTAAAAGGGTCTCCGAGGGTTTAAGGGCAGAGTACCTGGACTGTAACTACAGGCTGTCACTGATATGTAGCATCAGCTTGTGGTGGATTTATCTCGTCTGACAGTGAATGAGGTGTGATATGATGATGATGACTGCGTCCGTTGGTGTTGTTAGCTGTGTTTGTCATTGCTTTAATAAGTCAAGTGTGGTAAATGGTAAATGGACTCAATTTTATATAGCGCTTTTCTACCTTAGCGGCACTCAAAGCGCTTTACAGTGTCATCTCATTCACCCATTCACACACACACACTCACACACTGATGGTGGAGGCTGCCATGCAAGGCGCCAACCTACTCATCAGGAGCAATTATGGGTTCAGTATCTTGCTCAAGGACACTTCGACATGGTCACCGGGGTCGAGGATCGAACCAGCGACCCTTTGGTTGCTAGACGCCCAGTGTCATCCATCACTTTGCTTTCATGAAGTGTGGCAGCGGCTGACATACTGTAGATGCATGCATAGGCACAGAGTTTGAATGATTCCAATCAGAGCCTTTTAAGATTGGTGAAATGTATCTTTCTTTTTTTGGGGGGGGGGGGGGGGGGGTCAAAGCTAGAGCTATGTATTTGAACCGCACATTTCTCCCATCGTAGCTGCTCTTATTTTCTTGGCGTGTCGGGGGACATTGGGCCTCTCAATTCGCTATAAGCCCTGAACGCAACATTTGTGCCTGACATTACCACAGTACCACAATACAGTACAGCAACATAAACTTAACTAGTAAACAAGCTGCTAATTTTTGTCACACCTATGTAGTTAAAACCCTATTTGTAACTGTCATTTTTGTTGTCCTCTCTTCTTCTACGGTGGCTGAGTCATGCCTCACATTTAGATCATACCAATTGCCCTCAGCGTTCATGTAACTGACAGTTTACTCCCTGCCTCTTGGAATCTGGTATCCACCCTCTACACCACCTGCTGTCGATCACTGTGGGAAACAGCGATCATTATGCAGGTGGAGGTGAGACACACACTCTGCAGTTCCATCTTGCAGCTCTCTCACATGAAGAACTGAAACTATAACCTTGAGCAGCTTTCAGCAAACAAAGACATCTCAGCTCTTTCTGATTACTGTGGTCAAACTGTTCGACTGGTTCTCACTACCATTTTTGATTCGCCTTTATTCATTCACTCATGGGTGATGCATTAGACTCTCGGTAGGTGTAAATCCTATACTGATATAAAAGAGACCTCTGTGGTCATAGACGAAGGTCATGCATTGCTTGAAAGGACTTCAAAGCATATTGAAAATAGATAGGATTATACTCCCCCCCCCCAAAAAAAATGACATATATTGATATTTTACACTCAGAGAAACAAGGAGGATCGTGGGTTGTTTGTTCCAAAGAACTTGGAATATATAGTAAGATGTAAAGTGTGGTTTATTCCAATACTTCTTTATAGTTGTTTTTAGCTCAAATCGAAGTATTTAAAGGTTACTGAAGGGGACGTTATACAAGATACAGTGCTCAATTTTGAACCATAGTTTTCCGTAGTTTTTGGCGATGGGTCATCATTAGCTTCAAGCTAAATGGAGGTGGCTGGCTCTTTCTGCTGTCTGGAGACACAAAGAAGCGATTTACCTGTAAAAATGTCTTCGTTGATCTGAAGTCACAGACCCCGTCCCCAATCGAGCCTTTGATTTGGCTGGACAGAGTTTGTAAAGTTCCTAAAGTTTGGGGGTTTTTTTTGGGGGGGGGGGGGGGGGGGTAGTTTTACTGTTAACTGTTAGTAGCCATTAGCGTCATGTAGCTTCAGCTATGTGATTGTCTCTTCCTGCATTCTGGAAAAAACAACATCTCAGTATGAGCATATGGCACCTATTGGTTAGGACTTGAAAAACAAATTGCACTTTCAGGATGAAGTTTCCTTTGAATGACAATTATATGAAATTGTTTGGTTTAAATGTGAGGGACATTCATTTGTGTCAAAAAAGTTAAGCATTCTATTTTCAATCGCACCTCTTTTGAACTGGGAGTATCAAACTGTTGGTTAGCTAAACCACTTCCCTCCCATAATACAGAAAATTCCTGTAGAACAAAACAACACGGACACTTTATGCAATTAGCCAAATGAAAGTCTCTCAAATGTGTAGCAGAAAAATAAAAGCATTTGGAGGCAGCTGCAGAGCAGACGCAGTACAATTCTGTTGTGACTCGCCTGCAAAGTGAAAAAGATGAGTGTTCCCATTTTGCAAACTCTGCAGTTAAGAGCTTCACACAAAATAAATAACAGCAGCAGGGCCTGGTTCTTGTGTAGTGAGCTTTCCTCCCTTCAAATGTAATTAAAAAACGTCTGGCAAAGGAATGAATTAAAGGCTCCCAGTAGCATAGATAACCTTGGCGTGGCATCAAGCGAAGGTTTTGGTCTCCTAATGGGCTCACTAAAAGGCTCTTTAATATGTTTTCTCCTGTAAATGATCAAAACTCCTTTTCAGTAACCTCAATAATGATCTTTATCGAAGAGTGAAAGAGAAAATGTTCATGGATGAAAGGGAAAAAACACCACAGGCTAAGGCACTTGGATGGGCTAAAGGCTAATTGTGTCTGAAATGAGATTTTAAGTGGCTGAATTAGCAGAGGGTGCAGCGAGCGGCGTCTGAGGGATGGAAGGAAAATAAGTGCAGATACAGATAAGAATGCTAGCTCTTTCAGAGAGTTGGACCGTGGGTTTGTGCAGCACACGGGACGCCTTCTGGTGATTAATTAGGCTGACTTAGCAGAGCAGACCCCATCATTAGTGTGTTCATCTTTCATTTCAGTTGTTTAGGCACTCGTCTCCTCTCAAGTCACGGAATGAGATTGAATACATAGATCAGCAAAAAAAACAACAACACAATAACCCTTCAGCTCAAAAGAGATGGAATGCAATATTCCCTACAATGATCATGTACAGTATAGCAAAAGAGGAGGAAAAAAAGATGAAGATGAATGTATTTTGGTGCAAGCTGGGGAGTTACACATAGCTTCTTGAACAGATGAGTGTTCATGGTGTGAAAGGAGGGAGTAATGTTAATATTTAGATGATGGAGATGCACTGGAGAACATTGTGTATTGCAGTGAGGGAGTAAATATGATGTAGCATCTCCAGCTGTGCTCTTAGCTCTGTCAGCATGTGTGGTCAGCATGCAAATACCAGGTGATGGATTACCTGGTCTAGTCTAAAGGGAACAAGCCAGAGAGATGTATAAAAAAAACAGGCTGTTGTCGCTCAAAGACTAATGGGCCGATTAAGAGCCTCGAGGGGGCGGACATTTATTTGTCATGTGTGACTGAATGGAGATTCACTTCATTAATAAGAGCCAGCACTTACCGACATTGTTGTTGTTTTTTTTTCTCCCTTGTGCTCTCCTACAAGTCTCTCTCCTCTTCAGCTGATGGTGTGCGGAGGAAGAGAAAACAAATGAATGATACGTCAGCCAAGAAAAAGAGCTGCATCACCAAATACTTGATCCAAAGGTAGGAAAGTGTTGTTTTAAGGTGAGACAATTTAAAGGGGCCTTTTGCAATTTTGGAAAATGTACAACCTTCAGGTTAGCTAAGCTTAAAGACAAAAAAAAAAAGTTGTTCATTTTCCAACTTGGGTTTTTTTTTCTTCTTTTTTTTATAATTCAGACACACAGGATATAATCTTTTAAATGTTCCAGCCGAGTTGGTTTGATTATGTCACAGGCTAATTTATACTTTACTCTCACTGGAAATTTCAAAATGGCCTGATTTACATAATGCTTTCTTTCTTCTTTGATGTCACTCAAAGGGCTTGAAATGAAATCTTCCTATGCACCATCCACCTACAGCAGCTATCTGTTTGAATCCAGATCGACAAATGAGGGTGAATTCATTCTATTGTCCCTCTAATCCCTCGGTTTGGTCTGATGTTCCAGTATAATGTCTCGTGACAGTCAATATTATTTCCAGTAAGGTATAAAACCCACTTGTACTACACCTGTTACAGCCTAATAAGCTGGGTGATTAGTCAGATCTAATTATCAAAATAACACATTCATTTAGTAGCAGAGAGGCAGTCTCAGTGGACACTCGACCAGCGAAACTCCAGGAAAAACCCATTAAAAGCAGCGATACCAGATAACATCATGACCCCCGTCACAGACTTCCCTGGAAGAGCTGATGCTCTCTCAGAAGATTTTTTCCTTGTTTTAAATTGTGTGAAACTGTGTGTACAGACAAAAGTTTGTCCTCCACACAAGACTACTTTCTCCTTCCATCTGTGTGTTTGCGTGTGTGTGTGTGTGTGTGTGTGTGTGTGTGTGTGTGTGTGTGTGTGTAACATGCCTTCCCTTTACAAGTCCGCTGGACATCTTGCTGAAGACCTTGAGCAGTTTTCAGCCTCTCCAATGCATGCCCTTGTCTTTCCTGTCCTTGAAAGAATGAACCAGCAAACATGGAAAGCATCCAACTGAGCAACAGCACGGCGACGATGCTAACTACATGCAAACATCAGGGAAGTTAACCTTTTCAATAAAATAGCCACCAGAGATTTACATCACTTGATGCAGAGATGATGCATCAGCCCCAACAGTTGCGTCACTTTGAAGTCTGGGGGAGTTCATAAAGATCAGTCACCTAACCCAACTACTCTGTCCAATCCCCTTCATACAAGGGACAGGGCTGACAGATTGAGTAAGTCATTATGGTAATATGGCTCCAGCAATGTGATTTACTTGGCAGAAATGTAATAAAAGCTTAAGGCTATAATAGAGCCTGTCATATCAACCAGCTTGTCAACATAATTGCCACTCCCAACGGTAATTAGATCCCACAGCATTTGCTGATTTCCATTTTGGTGTGAACCATTCAGCTGTCTGATAGTCATCAAGTGTAGGAGAGGATTTCAGTGTTGTCCTCAAGGACATTTGATGGGGACAAACTAAGAGTGTCCGTTACGACATTTGAACTTACAGGTGTCTGGTCTGCAGCTTCATACGGTTGCAGTACTCTTGTGGTAATATTAGGCCACTCACAGCAGTTCAAAGGTGCCTTATTTTGCAATCTTTCCATATCACAATGTACAGTGTGTATTTGTTTGGAGTTTCTTTTGTGTTTTTCCGTAAATCTCAGTCCCATTAAAGTCCTAGTTCATACAAAAACTGTATTTCGTCCTTTAAATACGGACAAAGGGTTTTTGTTTTGGTTTTTTTTACTTCTGCGTCACTTCTTTGTGATTCCAGAATGCAGAAAGAGTCAGCAATGGGTATTTCACCAGAAGCTCATAGCACCTCATGGTCACTATCCACATACAACAGCAAAAACTGTTCAAAAAACAAAAAACAAAACACATGCCTTTACAAACTCTCGAGCAAACTGTCTGGGACAGTCGACAGTACATGTTCCTCACCCGGCCGCACGCTCAATAATACATATGCACTTTGATTTGAGCTATAAACAAACTAACTATTACCCTTTCAGTCACGACCAGCTGGCACATTCTTGTTCTTCGCTCCACAGTTGGGTCAGCATAAACTTTCATCTTTAAGAGTCCTCTTCCTCATGTATCTCCTTAGTTTTACCCCCGGCTGGGTTCAACTGAATAAAGAAATCAAACTCTGAAGTTGTTAAAGTAATTGCCAGGCTGGCACATCCCCAGCTTCTCTGCAAAGACACAACAGGCCCTTCAGAATGTTAATGGCCACCCTGATCCAGAGAGGGCAATGCAGTCTCAGTGTGTGTGTGCGTGTGTGTGTGTGTGTGTGTGTGTGTGTGTGTGTGTGTGTGTGTGTGTGCGTGCGTGTGCGCGTGTGTGTGCATGTGAGCACGCGGTCCCACACTTTATCCCTGGGATGCAGATTTCTTGTTCCTTCAATGACCTTCTCTCTCCATTCCATCCTCTCCTTGTTGGGTTCTGTCCAAATTTATGAGCTCTTAACAGCAAAGAGTCAAAGAGAATCCTGTTAGTGTATCAGGATGTGATGAAAGAAAACACTGATACTGTTAATGGAGCTCTCGGTGGTCCGATGCTGCTGGTGCTTTTCACCCTTTTGGCCAGTATAATGATGTAATTTGGGTTCTTTCTCAGAGCTTTCTCTGTGTTCATCAACCAGAATGAATCAGCACCGGCGCCATGCTTGATCATCAAACTACATCTTCTTTATCGAATTTCCCATTGTAGAAGAGTCATGGAGGTCAGAACAGATATTCTGTTGGGAAATCGAAATAGGACGCAACAAACAAATTACAATGCAACAGCTACCATCTCTGTCTCATTAATTATTCTATAGGAGGCGAAGGATGTCGATAGTGGGTACATAAAAGCAGCATGAACCCAAATGTTGTTGGACTATCAGAGGGTGGTTTTGCCTTTGAGGGCAGCAGAATGTTCTCCTGATTACACACTGATTGCAGCTGTCTAAACGTGCGTGCCTCTGTCAGCCCGTCTGATGTAGACGGTTGTTTGTGGCAGTTTGAGAAAAAAAAGACAATTATTGTGCATTAACATTTAGAAAAGAACACTTGAAAAGCTTGGTGCAACAGGTCGTAAAGCAGCTCGTACGTGTCTGACCTCAGCTAAACACAACACGTGTAGAGAGTCTCTCGTGGCGTGTTCCTGAGGTATACGACATTGAGGCAGATATGGTGTACATGTGACCTTTGACCTCTGGCCATCAAAATCTTTTCAAGGTGTTTCTGAGATATTGCAATCAGACTTAAGGATGGAAAATCCCAAAACACAGTTTGTCACCAGTGCAGAGTTTCGCCTGTCAAGAATTAAAAAAAACAAACAAAAAAAAACGACTATTTGGTCAAAATGTCAAGAATTAAGCTGAAATAGAATTTCAAGAATACAAATAATTTTTATGAAGAGAAAAATAAAACTGACTGACAAATTCCCACATCCAAAATAAAGTGTGCCACCCTCTAATACCAATTACAGGACTAATTTTCTTCACATTACCTCACAGAGCAAATTCTTCAAATATTTAAAGTGCAGAATTTATTTCGAGGGAGTTTCAGTCAGTCTGGGTGGTAACTGCTAATTATAACGTCTAAGAATAACTTGTGTGATGAACCCAGGAAGCAGCACAAAGACATACTTCCCCGCTGTGTGCTTTATGTGCAAAGCAACAATTCCTGCCAACAAGGCTCTGCAGCGAGGAATGAACAACAGCGCTGGTGTTCGCCATGGTAAGTTACTGAAAACACGCTCAAAGTACCACGAATCCTTCTGAGGAGGAGGAGGAGGAGGTGGTTGAGGCTCATGTGTGAAAAAAAAACAAAAACCTGGCTCCACGGCTTAGAACTGTGGGAACCCTGGTGAAATTTACTTCAAAAATGAGTTCAGTAAAATCTCCCCTTTATGCTAAAAGTCATATGATGTCAAATTAACATCATGCTACCCGACACGATTTTTATTCCATCCTACCAGACACGATGATTGGTCCAGAGAACTATAACTGGTTTTAAAGTATTTAGGCCTAATATTTTTTTTTAACATGAGATGTGAGCTTTCATGTGGTTTATTAATGAGAATATATTTGAAATGAATTGATTAATTTCGTATTTGTCGAAGACGGAGCAACTGAAAAACAATTCTGGTTAATTTTATGCCCAAACCAGCCCGTTCTGACTCCGATTCAGTCTATATGGAGAAACTGCTCCTCACGTCGGTTAGGTGGCAGTTAACAGCAGGGACCTACCAGGAACCATTCAGAATGGTTGCCACCTTTGAGCTGCTTAGCAAATCGTGACAAAGTCGGAGATTATTTGAAGAATTTCACAGCTTTCTTGATGACAACTTCATTCTTGCTGTCACTGCAAATCACAAGCGCATTACTTAGTGGTTATACGTTTTTTTTTTTAACCATGGAAGGTGAACTTCTTGTTATAAAGATATTTCTATATCCCAGGAGGCTGACAAGCGGCGATACAAGAGGCAATCGTTAACAGGAGGAAAGTGCCAAGATAATTGTTATCACAGCTACATCCGACATAGCTATCCGTCTTTCAAATTTCTGTGCTGGTTTTAAGTTTGAAGTACAATATCTACTAGATGAGATAAAAACAAAACAAAAAACCTTTGTTTGCTGGGAGGCATGATAAAATCCATCCGTCCATTTTCTATACTGCTTATCCATTAAGGGTCATGGGTCCTTGCTCAAGGATACTCGGACATGGTCACTGGGGGAAGTGAGGATCGAACCAGTGACCCTTCGGTTACTCGACGGTCACTCTACCTCTGAGCCGTGCCGACCCCTAGTACGCTAAAATAGTTCATGAAATGTACTACGATGTATAAATGCTGTTTTCAGACCCTTTCGTGTTGTCCAACAGTTTCAGAGTTTGAATACTTGTGTAAATGAAACGTTAGCGGCTGAAACTAAAGCAACACTCCAACCTGCATTTGTGTCATCTGATCGGCAACATGCATATCCAGGTAAACACACTCAGGTACTGGCGCGGTAGAAGATGGTGATCAAGAGGTTTCTCATCTGCCTTTTTTGACCCTGGATGTGACCCCGTACCAGACTTTTAAAGTTCTACAGTCGACTGAAGACACAGGACACGGAAGAACTGGCGACTAGCAACCCACTTTAATCCCTATGAAATAAGATTCTCTTCACGAATATCATTTGGACACAGAAACAGACGTGTTTCAACATCAGCTGTGATGGGGGGGGGGGGGGGGCTATATGTATGACATTTACAAATTTGAATCACATTACACAAGACCTGTGGTATGTACAGGGTGACGGGGGAGGGGAGATTCAGTCCATCAGTAGTTTAATATATGTGTAGCACAACATGGCCAAACTAATATGCCTGTGAAAATCTGTTGAAAAATAAAAACAACAAAGTTAAT
Source organism: Aulostomus chinensis (assembly GCF_037954235.1). NCBI lineage: Eukaryota > Metazoa > Chordata > Actinopteri > Syngnathiformes > Aulostomidae > Aulostomus > Aulostomus chinensis. Next base: position 9,311,851 of record NC_141333.1, on the reverse strand, counting down.
ATTTTATATTGGTGAAGTGTGTTTGAATTCAATTCTGAAAAGGAACTACAAAGGATACACGAATAGAAAAAACAGACCATGTTAATCATACAATATTGATTTATACATATCACTTTGACCAAGTATTGTGCAAAAATATCTCAAAATTTAGGGTTCCTACATTTCCAAATATGAAACCTGTTCAAGACTTTCATTCCTTAAATTGGGGAGTTAATGTGCTGATAGGAGAAATACGACGGTAAACAAATATCACTCTGCATCATGGTCCGGAGTACACTAAACAGGAGTAAGTATGACAATATATGCGACAAGATATTCACGTTCCAATTCGAACCAAGTCATACTCTGTAGAAATTTTCCGGGTTTTTTTCTGTTTTTTTCAAAACCCCCCCCTAAACAGTGCAAAGACCGGGATGTTAAACTACATTTATTTTCCAGATGTAGGAACCCTGAGACAGTTCAGAATGTGAAAAGCGAAGTCGCCAAATGACGTCAACACATAAAAGGTCTTAGCTTTTAACTAGCATGACACATCTTCACAAAAATTCAATGCATCCTGCAGACAAATCTACTAGTGTTTGCATTCAATATGTTTCTTCTATAACAATTAATTCTTTCAATAACTGACTAACACATTTAAATACTGAGTTTCCCCCTACAATACATGTCTTTTTTTTTTTTTAACCCCATTTACCTTTAGCAATCAGACAATAAAACACCTTACTGAAAATGTTCTTGTAGATGGACAAGTGACAATTTTTGTACCACCAAACAGTTTCAAAGCCACAAGCGGCCGGATTGAAAAATAGATATTTGTTGCTGGTTATTTGATTTCAAGAAAAACAAACAAAAATATTAACGTACATGGGGCGGGGGGGGGGGGGGCCTCACTGCTGGGAGGCAATTAGCATCCTGCACAACAAAGAAATGGGAGTGTAGTAGAATTAATGCAACGAGGTATGGAGTTGATACCACCCAGAGACGTATTTATATTATGAAGGAGAAAAGCAGCTGACCCAAAAACAAACAAACAAACAAAAAAATCAAAAAGCAAAAAGGTCTATAAAACAAGGACAAATTATAATAATATTACAATAAGAGAGTCTTGTCCTCTTTAGCTGCTGCGTCAGAGCAGAATAAAGCACCACTGCAAATACATCAACTCAAATTTAGAAAAGTAACATGCATTAAAAGAGTGCTGTGTGTGTCCGTGTCTTTTTCTCTGCCCTGAGCTTCAGAGCAGGAGCAGGATGTGGTTTTGTACATTAATTCAGCACTGAGTAGAATCCACCTCCATTAGCTTACTTCCTATTGGCTCAGCCTCCATTGGCAGAGTAATAACATAGTGGAGATGGTTTTTAATATAGGGGGCCGGGCTCATTGTCCTGAGGGAAGTGTGAGTGCAGGAGAGTCTCCATGTAGGAAACGTAGCCGCTGCTTGGCGTGTAGCTGTCAGACATATTCTGCGGGAGTATAGGAGGGGATGATGCAGACAGGAGGGGGTCAGAGTTCAATGTGGGCTGAAAAGAGGTTGACTGCAGCGAAAGTGTGGGGTCTGAGGCCAAGTTTGACTCCACTAGAGCGTCGGACAAGGCCATGCTCGTGTCCATAGGAGTCTCGGCATCCATCTGAATCTGAGCACCACTGGCAGGGCCGGGGACATCCCGGGAGGTCACGCTGAGCTGGGACAGAGGTTGTGAGGTCGGCAGTGTACTAATACTGGTATGTTCTGCTGCTGGTGCTGCTGCTGGAGCTGTGGTTAATGGGGAATTTATCGTCTCCATGGGGGTATCAGGGGGCAGGGTAGAACCAGAGGGCAGGCAGCGACGTTTGGCTGCTTGGGCTTCGTCCGCTGGAGGAGCCTCCTCCTGGGGTACAGGTATGGCCTGAAACACACAGGTACACACTCCTACTGAATACAGGTTACATGAACCTGCCTGACAGCTGGAAGAGTCAAGTCAAGTCTATTTTATTTTCATAGAGCCAACAACAACAAAAGTTATGTCATGGCACTTTACAAGGAGAGCGGGTCTAGCACCACATCTTTAATGATTTTACACCCAACAATTCTCCATCAGCAAGCACATCCTGCAACAGCGGTGCAAAACCTTCCTTTTAACAGCAAGAACACTGAGCAGACCCAGGCTCAATGGGGGCGGCCTTCTGCTTTGACTGGTTGGGGGGGGGGGGGGCAGGAGAGCAGGGCAGAGACAAAGACAGCTAATGGAGACAGACAGATATACAGAAGGAAAGAGAGGGACAGAGATAAAGAAGGAGATAAAGGGAAGAGACTGATGGACAGACGGGGACGTGAGCAGGTGGAGCTACGGGTGGCAGCTTGAGCCTCTTCAGGTCTGCAGCCTCCTCCAGCAGCACCTGAGTTCTGGGATGTTGGGAAGCCCAAAGGCTCCAAAGAAGAGGACGAAGACGAAACCCCAGGTCCCAGTGTGATGGGGGAAAATTTCCAAAATCATTTTGATTAACCAGACAAAAGAGAATATAATTTACTTTGGTACTGACCGACATACAAAAATCATGACATTTTTTATCAAGTGTTGATTGATCAGATGACTGACAATAAATTTTGGCTGTTGTGTGATTTTGGTTTGTTTTCTCTCACAATTTATTGACCATCTCCATACATGTCGTCAGAGATGACAAATCTCTCATTGCAACTTGCTAGGATATGATGCAGCGTGGACTCGTGCATCAATACAGCAAACGATAATGCAATATAGCACGAATAATTCTACTGATTTTTAGAAATGATGATTAAATCTGGCAGGTTTCTCTTCATCCTTACGCCACCAATACATAGTGAGACTAATTGTTGCAGTCCAAATATACTGGACTTTTCACTCATATAAATAACATGTATCCCATTAATATTTTTCTTTCGTGATAAATATCCTGCCGGCGCTCGTCAACAGCAATATTATGAGTCTGTCCAAGTTCTCATTCCAGCATTTCTGCATAGAAGGATATTCCAAGTCATTGTTTTTCTTTTTTCTGAGGCATGTATTGATGTCTACCTGATGAGTACACTCATGAATAAATTTTCATGTCAGATTTCATGAGTTGCTGCAAGATTGGAGTTTGGGGTCTGTCCTGTTTAATGGCCCAGTGAGGGCAGATTTACCACCTGGGTTTAATCTGTGAAATCTGTTTAGTGTGTCTTAAAAATTGATTAGGACTTCAAGGGTGTGTGCAGAGTTCTTTAGACACAAAGGTTAATGGAAAGCCTCTCAGGGTGCCGGTCCTGAATCAGCTGGAGGAAGAGCTGGAGTTAAGCTTCAGAAGGTTACAAATACATTGTTTACCACATCAAACCGCCCACTCAAACATTTCAGTCCACACACTGGCACACAGCCTGAGTAGCATGTCAGGTATATGTTGCTGTCTAGTTTTCTGTGTGTCTTCTTTATATTTTTCTCCCTTGTCAGGCTGCCTTAAGTACTCAGAAAAGAGCTACATTTCCAAGCTAGAAAAAATTCACACCTGATTATTTTTAATATGTTATCATTAAATACCTGGCCACATGGTATTATACTGTATTACCACCCTAACCTACAGCAGGATTACATTTTGCTCTAATTTTTTTATTTTGTTGTTGCAGTGATGCAGTTGTCCTTCTTCTGGCTTATGAGAAAATACTGGTGTAGAGTTTGACTACAATACTCACCAGACGGGTTCGAACTCTCTTGGGCAGCTCCTGGTCCAGCTGGTGGATCTCAGAATGTTTTAGCATCAGCTGACTCTGGTCTTGAAACTCAACCTGGGCAGATAATACAACTTTGGATTAGTCCATATACATCTGAAACTAGGGCTGAGCAATGTTAGCGATTCTGCGATATACAATCAATATTTTGTTTCCCCAGAGAGTATCGATATTTCAGCCGCGAGTATCGATACATTAAGCCCCATTCAAATCCCCCGTGTCCCGCACTTTGTACTTTTTATGTGTCTGGCATACACACAAGCTCCCTGAACACACTGAGGATCAATGTGAACAACATCAGTTGTGCACGCTGTGGCCACACACCTGTTCAGCACCTGGGAGCATAGCAAGGTACATGACTTATTAAAAGAATCAAATTAAAGCAGCAATTTCCATTAGTTTACATTTAATATGTTCGGCTGCATAGCCTAAACCGTATCGTATCACTGGCTGGACACCTGTCACTCACAGAGTCGATGCTCTGCATAGATTTTCGAGTCGATGCTCTGCATAGATTTTCTTGTGCGCTGAGAATGTGTGAGCAGCGCGAGATTGCGCAAGCACGCAGTTTAGAGGGAACATTGATGTACTAATCACTCCTCGACAGTGACCCCTGGTGGAATCCCAGTGGTAACTACAACAAACTGAAAATCACAGTACAGAAGCGCAGTTATACACCTAACATGTCCTACCTCAACATAGAATTTTAAATACCCGCTAATATTCATCTATTTATAGACGTCCAATATATGTATTTCTGGATGTCCAATAGACATCTATTCATATATAATAATTTATGATAGCAATTTAAATAACCGCTAATATACATGTATTTCTTATTCTTCATCTGCCTGTCCACTGAATGTGGGTCACTTGCTCTTCCTTACGTTCCCATCTCAGTAGCTCTGTGTAGCGGGCCGTTTCCTCGGTTCACTGATGCTAGCTTGCTACTTTAGCTTGTTGTGGGAACTGCCGCAGCTCCCGCTTGCATTCCACATGAACTCCTTGCAAACTCTCTTATCCATCTCAGCCTGGGCCCATAACCTGCTGGCAGGCTGTATTTCTGTCTGTTTCTGGACGTCCAATAGACCTCCAATGAACGTCTTGAAACTGTACAGTATATTAATTATGTCGACATGAGGAAGGCTTGGATGTGTCCTAGATTATCAAGATTCTCAGTGCTCTTCGGAGCTCTCTGGACTTCCTCAAATCCCCAACAATTCATTGCATCTGTTCAGGCTGTAAAATGGCCGACTTTGACATGAACAGTAGATACCATTGTGAGACTATTAGGATGTAACTTCCTTTTCCCCTCTAAATTAAGGGCGAGAATCAGGTAGAATCCCAGTGTGTGGTCAGTCTACCCAAGAAGAAGCAATTTTCTGAGCCTGGTCAAGCTAGGCTAGCCCTACTACAAAAACAAACATACATCCTGCTGCCATTTCCCCATACAGAGGGCGTGCGACAGGAAAAATATCATCTTACATTTTAGCTTTTATTAGCATAGAAAAAAGTGGTCACAAGATAGTAAAAAAAACAACTTAAAAGAAAGTCACAGGCTGGATTTCCACCAGAACAAATGGTTCCATCAACAACCTTGTGCTGCTGTCAGCATGTCCTTGACCATGACAGTGGACCCCAACGCTGCTCACTGGCTTAATAAGCATTTTAAATATAGACTTTATTTTATTTTTTTTAAATACAGATCAAAAAGAACAAGGTCAATGTGGCGCTGACACACCAGACCAGCTGGAGGGTTGTTTTTAAATCATCTCAACTACATTTCTTGTCTCTAACAGGACTCGAGGTAACAACAAGCAACAGCGGAGCACAAACAGTCAGTTCCTCCGTGTTGTTGCTCTCCTTGCTCTGAGAACACCTTTATAAGTAAATAAACCGGCGCATTTACAGACATGCTATCGATAAGACAATAAACACCTGTCTGAAAATGTCTCTGCAAATTCTGAAATTGTGGATCAATATTTTGCACATCATATATGAGGCTCTATTGCAGAGACAGTGACCAGAAAATTGAATCGTGCCTGGCTCACTAAATGACCTGCAGCGCTCTTTAAATCTGTGTTTGTGTGTAAATCTGTAAGTGCACTCAAAGCGTCTTGTGGATGTGCTCTAAAATCAGTGTTAATATTAGTGCAACACCCTCTCTTAACCTTGTCTGCTAATGCATTCTTGTGTCTACCTATGTAATTGCCTTTCACGATGGCCTCCTTGACACCAGATTTCAGAATGTTCTTCAATTCTGCATTTTTCCACTTTGCGAGCACTCTTCTTTTTTGCCCCATAAATTCCCCAGCATGCACCAGTAATGCTAAATCTTTCCACTTTATGAGTCAATGTCACACCATATCTGACTGCTCTACCATAATCATGAGGGGAGCCAAGTCTTTCACACAATGATAAATACCTGATGAGGGGAACCAAACCACAGGGTGGTGAAGCCATTAAACAAAGCACTCTGTCAAAATGCACAGGTTCTCTCACCTGAAGTCACTCTGCATCAGGAGAATGACAAAAATGGAAATGATACCCGCAACACTCATTCTCTTAAGCACTTAACCCCTTCAGTCTGAAGGCTTTAGTAGCCATGGTAAGGGATGGGTGGTTGTTTTGGGGTGACCCCGAACCCCCCCAAGAATATTGACATAAAACATTTTTACCTTATTTTATACAACTGCTGTATCATTACAATATTTACATAAAACACTTTCTCTGATTTTGGCAAGAAGGAAACCCATTTAAACAAACAAATATCTAAATAAATATGCTCACTGATTAGGTAAACAGAGCACTCTGGAGTAATGCTTCACATTTTGATGTGTGCCATAAAAACGTAATAACACTGGTTAAATGAGGCTTATAGTGAAAGGATCAGAAGCGTGATTTTTCTCCCAACGTCAGGGTGAAGTCCCTGAGCCACCATGAGGGGGAATACTTAGAAAAACAGTAATGCAGACTAGGGACAGATTTCGCTTAACAGAACTAGAGGCTCCTTGGCTTCGAAAAGTACGTATCTCTGCAAAGGTTAATGCTATGTTGAGCAGGTCCATCCCAAATACTTAGCGATTGCTCTATGTTCGCTGACAGACCCATCCACCAATTACTGATAATTTAGAGAAGGGTTTTGCATAATCCTGCTGATAAGCAAAATCTACCTCTTAAGAAAATATTCTGATGGAGGGAGCTTAACACTTAACGCTGAATCCTTTCTTCCTCAAAACAAATCTAAAATGTAAGTGCAATAAAACAATATTCAGCTAAAAACATTCCAACCTCAAACCACTGAATGAATATAGAATGGCAGAATGACACCTACATTACTAATAAGGATCAAACATTTTCGTGCAAATAATCACAATTATTTCAATACATGACGCGATCTAATCCTCTCACCATAAACCCCATTCCTTCCCCGTATGTTTACACGCGAGGCTTTGTTTCAGACACCTGTGCGTGTTAAGCGTGATGTCCTTAGTCAGCACTTTGTCCTCACCTGGTAGACATTGTTAGTGTGCTGTTTGACAAAGGAAGCATTGAGGATCTGGCCGTCAGGTGTGCTGACGACAATAAGCTCTCCCACATCAGGAGGACCACTATGCAGGCAGTCGTGACTCTGAGGGAGGAAGAGAAGGAGGAGGGTCATATTGGAGGCAGCCAACAGTTCGTATGGGGGGGGGGGGGGGTTCTAACTTGAGATGGAAGAATTTGACCTTAAGAAGACTCACTAATATGTTTTCCGGATGCAGATTGTCACAGTATGAACCGTCGTCAAAGTTGACCTCGTAGAATGTCTGCGTTGCTATGCCGATGATGGTGCAGTGGTAATACCAGCCGTCACTATTGCGACCGATGACCCTCTGACCCAGGTTCAGAGACTGGGGGCTTTTGGGTGCTGCCCGAGGCTGAAGGCATAAAAAGGCGGACAGGGAACTTAAGGTTATGAGCGACTCAAATCAGGGTCAAATCTCACCAATGTGTGAGTGAAAACAATGAAATGTCAGAAGTGTGGATTACAGCTGTTCATTACACGTAAAACTACTGAGTTTAATTGTGGTTAAAAAATAAAAAAAAAACACCTCTCCTTGGTTTAGACTCACCTTTGGAGTGGCCCTTTTATGCCTATGGCAGGTGACGGACACCACATAGGGCCAGTCAGCTGGTGTCATGATTACGCCAGCAATTTGAGCGCAAGTCACGTGGAAAGATGTGGCACAGTTTTCGTATGTGCACTGGATGCATGCGCCGTGGTTCTGATTGGCGCTCTTGCCATGGCAGAAGACACATTTCTGGTGATGAAAAATAAAACGGGAAAGATAGACAAAGGTTTCATAATTACAGACTGTCGCCCAAAACACATATTTCATCTGCCTTCAATGTTGTGAAATACCATCAACGTTCCCACTGAGACAGCTGATGGTAACAAAATTCACAAGAATAACAAGACGCTCTGAAAAGGTGTCTAAAGGGGGTCCTGTTAACTAATTATCTGAAGCATTTCCCTGTTCCAGTCAGACACAGAGACCACTGAAGGAATAGTTACGGCACCTAATGAAAGAGAATGTCCATTTTTTTCCCCTCTCAAATCTCAAATTTAAGGAGCTTTTGGCTCATTAAAAACAGAATGGATGCTTTCAGCTCTTATCAGTGTCAGTAGATTATTTTCCCAACTCACAGAAAATGTCAAGAATTTTTTTTTTCCTTTAAAGAGCAACTTGATTTTTGTTAATAATAACCAGCCTCCTGAACCTCTACTTTGACATTCAGCATTTCTCTTCGTATTTTTGCCCTGAAGCCTTTTCTGGTGTCTTGCATCACTTGTTCAACCTCATGCTCTTGCACAATCATACGAGCTACTCTCCCTTGGAGCACTTCCCTCTTCAAATCCCTTCATTCCTTTCCAAAAGTCTGAGTGTGAAATTACCACCAGTCAACCATATCTTTGGCTTTGCTAAGGAACCCAGTCTACTTGCAACTGAGCCACTTTGCCAGGTTCCACCCTGTGCACACAACCCAAAAACCTTCATTCTTCATTTCAAATCACTTCAGATGTGTCGACCCTACAAGTCTACCTCTCTTCATATTTACTCATTCCTTCTCAAGCTCTCATTTGAATCCAGACAAGGTGAGACATGAAAAGCCAGAAAACAAAGACAATAACACAAAGGAAATTTGGTTTGTCACATTCAGTTATCTTTCCGATACACCAGAGCATCTTAAACATTCTTATGCTTCACTAAAAACAAAGCGACTCAGCCCACTATCCCTGCAGCTTTGACAGCTGTCTTACCTCATGTGGCTGGTATACATCTCTGTCATTTTCAAATGATTATCTATCATATCATACAAACTAGTTTAATCCCTATAATCCCTGTCCATCCCTCTTATCCTGGTCTCCACGTTTTGACAAATCACACAGTGAACAGCTGAGGCACAACACATGGCCGATCAATACCAAATAAAAATTCTTTATCGAACTGCCAATATTTCTTTTTTGTACACTGCAAAAGAAAATGTGCAACTGCTTTCAAAAGGGATGAGTGGTGTAATATTTCACTGGCTGCTATGATTTAGTTCTCATCTGCAGTTTCTGCCAGTCACAGGCCAGCAGTGACAAGACAACAGAGCTGCAGGGAAGAAATTTAGTTGCATCAGAAACATTACATACGAGTGTATCTCATTACACCTTTCAACTAGAAAGAAGAAAGAAAGAAATTCACTCAAGGATTTGAGAGAGATACTGTAATAACAATTAATAGGATGGACATACACAGATGGAGAACCTTCAACTAAGCACAGGCATAAAAGCAATTGCATTTGGATGGAAAACAAACAAACCCTGACTTCATATCCTTATTGAGCACAAGAGAACTTGATATGCAGATTCTGAAAGTTCTGACTGGCTCCATAGAAAACTTTTACAACGAGTGGACTTAAAATTGAAGCAGAGGAACAACAGCTTTAAAGATGGTTAAACATTTAGGTAGCTTGCCTAGCTTGGGGCCGTTTTCCCTGAGGAGCAAAAATGTAAGAAAATCTAGGTGCAAGATGCAACTCTATTGCAACACTCTTGATGATGTGCGGTGTTATTGCACCTGAGAAAGTTTGAAACAATGAGAAAGAGCAGCTTGTAAGAAATTTCTCCATTGCTGAAAACTGAACACTCGGGGGGGTCACAGATTGCTGAACATTATACAATGGGTCCTGTGGGTGCGCATTCACATTTGATCAGCCCAGTCATCCAAATCATTAGATGGAAGAGACTCCTCTCTTAGTCTTTTAAGATGAGATGGAGAAAACCTGCTTTGACAGTACTCAGATGCAAATGTCACCCAGCTTGTCTTTGATAGATTATTCAGAGGAAGGAGGAGGGAGACAGGTGACATTATTTGTGGATTTGTGATTATGTACCAGTAAGGATTGCTGTTGCCTGTGAGGGGAGGGGGGAGGCAGATCCCAGGAGAAGGAAATGGAGAGAAGAAAGGGAGGGAGGGGACAAGTTGTGTTCAACGACACGACAGCAATAGGGAAATTGTCTCCTGCCCACGGGATCGATGCAGTTCATTTGGCGCAGTGAGAAATGACAGCTGATTATTCAGCCATTCCCTTCAGCTCATCTGATTTACCCCATGTTCTCCACAGCTCACTAAAACACGATGTATCCATCCGCCAGGGAAATAGGGTGACTAACTGAGGGAGTGATAGATCCTCTTTCTTGCTCACTGCTTCTGTAATATGGTTTGATGTATGAAAATACACAAGAGAAACAAACGCAGATCATGGGTGACCTGAATTCCATTACAGTAAATAAAGCCAAAGACATAGAAAATTATTCAGCTGGAGTGAGTACAAAGAGGTTGGTGACTTTACTCAAATAAAGAGGCCATTAATAAGAACTGTGAGCACAGAGTTTGGTCTTATTTGCCTCTTCAACTTTACATTATATCATGAAAGTGCCTCATTAGGATTTTCTTTGTTCAGCCTCAACTTACCAGATTCTTGCGTGTTTCTGGAACGGCGCTCACATCGACAGGCTCCCTTTCAATGGCTTTGACGAAGCGAGCTTCAGCCACAGCAATAGCACAGATGACATGGACCCACCTGGTTCCGTGGAGGAGAGAGGAGAGGTTTTTAAGACTCAAAAATAAGACTAAGCAAACTAATTCATGCATGTGGAGAAAAAAAAAAAAATCAAAATATGTGCCACACACCGGTTGTCTGTGGTAGTCTTCAAAGCTCCGCCCCTCAAGTTACAGAGACAACACTCCTGGAAAACAAAAAATAGCAAGTCAGATCCTCTGAGCTCCCATCCCTTCCCAAATTGAACTTGGTTTACAGGATTTCATTTTGGCATCAAGTCGTCCTCCCACTCACCACTGTCCAAGCACCTGCTGCACATCTGGAGCACGTCCAGGCCTCACTGACGGAGTCTGGCTTCACACCATAACAACCTGTGAGAGAAGAGACTTCAGGGACCTCACAACTCTACCACATCACATTTAATAGGAGACTTGTTTACAGAGCACTTTCTACTTGAAAGCAGGTTCTGATGATCAATAAGGTGATTTCCTAAGTATATACAGATTTTTTTCATTGTTGTCAAATATTTATCTAACAGATTTCTCTTTTTTCCATTTAACCCTCCATTTCTTTTTAAATAGAAATTTTCAGCTTATACTAAAAAAAAAAAACGCCTGTACGTTGACACAACACCTGGACAGGTGTAAATGATTTTTTGCCAGTTGTACAATCCAAAATGACGAGGAGCAAAGGGATTGAGCGCAGGGTGTGTGTTTCTGACAGTTCGTTCTGCTTTCTGTCCTCTTATCAATAGCAGCGCTGCTTCCAAGCTGAGTCCAGTTCATCCCGGGATGACTAATGAACCGGGCCTTTTGAAGGTGCTCTTCAACTTTAGGGATAATAAGAGCCCAGGAGGGTTGGTGTGTGTGGCTGAGTTACTGACTGAGCCGACATGCACAAATCCATGCTGGAATTAATCTGGCTCTATGTTCAACCCAACACAAAACCTAACATTTGTATCGATGATGTGAAAGGAGATATACCGCACTTATTGTAAACACAATGACTCTGCATTCTTCTGATTCTTCAAAACAAAGAAAATTTAAAAAAAAAATGTACACACACATTTTTGTTTAGTCAATAACTGAGTGCAAATTTCAGCAATGGGCAGTCAAGCCCAGCATAAAACGGTCACTTGGACACGAGTGTTAACAAGGTACTCGCTCATGTTTTCTTTTGACAGGCACCATATGCCCTTAAAGTTCTGCTTTATAGTGGGGGAAAGAAGCACGCAGAACACTGGGTAAATAACAGCCGGGGAAGTTCGTGGTGAGTTGGCTTCAAAAAGACATTGTGTTTCCTGGGCAGCGAGTTTAACCTGAAGGAGAATCTTGTCTTGGTTGGCCTCCTTCTTTTCAAACAGAATTCTCAGAATTTAAGGGGTGAATAAAAGGTTTGAATGAAAAGTGAAAAACTATGGCTGTAGTAACACCAAAGTCTTACACTGTTGAGTACAACCAGATACAGAAAATCTTCCAGTAACATACATGTAGTAAACTAGATCGTTTCCTTATATTTTTCCGAAATTTTGTATGCAAAAACTGCTAGGTTGAATGAAAATAACTTGGTGCAGGGGTGAAGCATGGCCTGACAAAGAACCGTTTTTATTTTAGTGGGGCTCTTGATTCAAGGGTTGGATATACAAATTATGTTCCGCTTTTGTCAACTCTATGAGTTGACAGGACATTCAGAATCTAGAGTGTGTTAACATTAAACACAAGGAGGAGAAGGTATTCATTAGTTCTCCGAAATATCTGTTTAACTTGTCCTCACAGCTACAATTTTCACTCAAACATAAATTTTTGCCCGAATACAGAAAAATGCAGGTCTTCTTTCAAACAATAAAACGAATCAGAAAGATGTATCCTCCTCCACGATCCTCTAAGTGGCAGGAGTAAACCCCAACTGCCCAAGACGCCGCTTTATAAAAACTGAGGATCTTTTCACAAACTTTATTTCCACCATTTCATCCACATCAGCAAAGCCCTCATTTCATTCAATATAAACTGAGCAGTCAGCACCATCACAGCAACCTCTAACTGTTGCAGTTGAGGAAAGAGGAAGGTGGACCCAAACGTAGAGAAAAAGTGATGAGGCAGGATGCAAAGAAGTGAAAATTTATCAAACAAAAAATAGAACTAAACAAAATGTGGCTTAAAAACTGGCATAAGCAACAAATGCAAAGGAGTAGCCCGACTGGCATGTCTGCCAATCTTACTACATCGCTCCATCATTAGATATGCAGATAAACCCCACGGCAGCTGGCAAAGGCTCTTCTCGTTTTAAGAGTTTTATACTTACTGGCATGAACCTGCATGTGACAGGAAGAGCAGCGGATCAGTAGACTAGTTCCATCCTCTCCAATGTGACAGTTGGTGGGTGGAGGCTCAGTGTTTCCTGCTCCAACGCTGAAGCACATTTCTGGGACTAGTGGACGAGTTTGAGTGCCATGACGGGGAAGGTAGGGCTGCTGGGTGTCAGTCCCAATTACAAGGTCCTTGTTTGGCTGAAAAGGAGGCAGGAAAGAGGATGACAAACTTAATACGTTCAAATGAATTTATCAAGTCTGTAAAAAAGAAATAATGAATTAATAACAGTAAGTCAGAACAAGAACAAATCAGTTGTTGTGGATGTTAAGATTCAAACTACTAATGGCCTCTCCTTGGAGGTTTTAGTCATATGGCCTTGAAGTAAAGCTGGTTTTGCTTTGTTGTAATCATGTGTATACAAATGCAGTAATGTAATAACAAGTAGGTACAGCGAAAATAATGGAACTATGACCAATTACAACATATTGCGGCTTGTAAAAGTAACTCTTGGGTTGATGATTGTTTATTTATCATTATACTGTTTACAAGGTCTAGGTACAAAAACTTTCATGCTCAAATGTTACATGACAAACCTTGAACCAACATTAAAAAAGGGTGGAGTTTAAAGTATTTTCCTTGCAATTCTGGCACGGTTCTAAGTTCAAGGAGTTCCAGAACTACAAGACAGGTAATTTGGTTATGCTACAATAGTACTGACATTGTTACAGCTGTAGACTTGTTAACATGACTACCTTCTGCACTAGTATAATTTGTGATATTTTAACTACCTCAACTAATACCAATGCCACCAGTCCCTGTAGTGTCTGGTTTGTACCTTTGTGTATGGACAGAAGAGTGAGCAGACAGCGCAGTGTGGTTGGAGTGCTGCCACAGCGGCGTTGAAGGCCTTCTCAGCCAGGAAGTTGGGTGAGCGATTCTGCCATAGGTGCTCCTGTTTCTTCATGTCACTTTCCAGTGGCATGGGAGATGACAGCTCTGTGGATAATAAATAAAACATATTGAAATTGAACATTCACCATCTGAGGCACCCAAATCAAATCTATATGTAGACCTTTTTCTTCCTAATCACTTTATTTTCCTGTTTACCTTGTATATTATGTATGTCAAGCATTTTGCAAAGGCTCAGGGATCTTTTCAACAAACAGGCAATCAGTAAAAGAAGAAATTGCCAATTGTGTTTGAGAGAATCTCAACAACAATTCTGATATATTTGGTTGATGAACACTAAGAGCCAAGGCTTCAACAACTTGCCGTCCACAGTCTAGAATCAATTCACAACCAAACCCCCGAAGCTACTGATCCAGATCATTTGTTAGACCTGGATTGAAGGAGGGAAGGAAGATCTTTTCACAAGCTTTCCATTCCATTCCACTATCTTTTTTTCCTCCCATCTCTGGCCCACTCTTCCCCTTGTCCCCCATCCACCTTTGTGAAAGACAGGCCTTGAGTTGGGTCCCCTGCCTCAGACTTAAAGGGAGTTTGAAAGCAGGTAATTGGAAGTCATGATCCCTGGATCAATAAGTGTCCATCAGAAAATGAAAAGAAAAGACGAGGGGGAGGGGTGTAAAAGAGGCCTTGTGGCCTTGATTTCATTATCCTCACTGGGAGCTTTGGTCCTGTTTTTCTTTCTCCCAATCAATAATCAAAGCAAAAATGTTGTTTCCATGATGTCAAGACTGTACAACGATGTGATACAACAGTGACTGAGATGAATGAGAGAGACAGATACGTGGATGTATAGTTGTCAGAAAGAAACTGAGGTGGAACCAGTAAGATATCGTGTTAGCTCAAAGAACTGAAATAGGGTGAACATTCTCTGGCTTTAAATGTGGCTGTTTAATGGCTTTTTTTTTTTTTTTTTTTTTTTTTAACTTGATCCCTAACCACATCAGGAAAGAAAATTACCAGTACTTATATCACCTGACATTGGACTCCTCACCAAACCTTCGTTAAATTGGTGCATTACAGACATATCATATGGTTGTTTTTCACCGCAAGAATTTGCACATTCAAATTTCTCTTTGGCTGGAGGGAGATGCCACAACAATAAAAACAATCCGATTTAATAAGGAGGGAAATGCCAATTGATGAACTGCAGTTTGTTCTGTTTTGGTTCGCTTTTTTCTTGATCTACGATGTCCTTGTTTTACTGCAAAACCAAAAGGTTGAAAGATGGAGTTCCTCCCTGTCTGCCCCTAACAGTGGCAGAAATCACCGTTAAAAACTCTACTGAGTAGAAATTGGTAAAATTTCCCCAATAACATATATTTGAGAGGGGATTACAGACTCAAAGACACATACCTTTGTCACTTGTTGGTTCTTGCTTGACGATGGACAGCGGGGAGCGCATGGGTGGTTTGCTGAGGGGGTGGCGTCGACTCTTTTTTACCTCTGTTGGCATCTTCATCTTGGAGTAGCATGCCTAAAAAAAAAAATAATAATAATAATACAGCCTGTATTATTCTTTCATTATTTGTGATCTTGCACTCATTAACAGCAAATCAAATATTTTGGAGTAGACGATGATAATGCATCTTGCCATGAAAAAGTATCTAATCATTGAATTTACAGTCACATCTTTTCTAAATGTATTTGTCAAGTAAAATTACGGTAATTTACCTTTGAATAAACCATGTTTTTGTCTCTCTTTTAATTATTTTTTGAACTGTGAATTCACCTAATCAATATTATTGCTGGGGATTTTTTTTTAGGTCTGGACTCAGCTGTTTGTCCACCACTGAGGCAGAAAACCAATTCAGCTAATAGCTGAAACTCTGTTCTCAAAGTTTACTTGTACCCGTTGTGCAGCTCAGTAGTATAATGTTTTCTTCTCAGTTTGACAAAATAACCTTTCCCAACTCAAAGGACAAAACTAATCTAACTTGGAGTTGTTCATTCATGAACTATTTCACCTGGATGGCACTCACATCAGGCCTGTTGTCTGCCGGGATGTCAGTTGCTCTGGGGGCAAGAGGATTTCCCACCTCTGAGTGACTGGCAGTGTCCGTCTTTGAATTCTTGATGCTAGCAGTGGCGAACTGCTCAAATACTTCCTGAAACCCATTTTGAATATTAGCCTTCTTCTGTTTTTTCTGCTTCTTCTTTTCCATGTCCTCTGTCAAGTTCTGGGGTTCTTGTTCTGGCAAGCAGAAACGCAAAAACAATTGAAGGGGGATTAAAAAAGAACGCTGAGGGGTGAATTAGGTCTCACTAGGGGCTCATAAATATCACTGCAACTGAAAAAGGAGAATTACAAAGTGTTTGGAACTTGCAAAAAAAAAAAAAAACAGCTCTCTAACTCCAACAGCTCTCTCTTACCCTCTACAGCTGTGATCTCTGTTGCTTTTGCAGCAGCTTCTGCAGCTTCCTGCTCCTCACGCTCCATGGCCTCCAAGGTCATTATGGCCTCTCTGGCTAGACGCTCCTCCCTCTCTTGCCGCCGCTGGGCCTCACGCTCTTCTACCTGGCGCTGGTACTCAGCAGCATCCAGCTCAATGCCCTCTTCTGCCAGCACCTTCACCTCCTCCAGCTTCAGACGGCGGAGCTGCTTCATTTTCTGCATAGCCCTAAGGTTGTACAGAGAGGATGGTTACATAAAGACTTCTCTTTCCTTAAAATAAGCATTTGAAAGTCTATGAACTTGAGTTTGGCTCAGTAGGCTACATGTACATGCATGCACATATTATGGAGGAGTGAAAGCAGTGCCAGTGACCTTATTCATAAGTTGATGTACCCAGAAAATGATCTTGAAACCATTGCAAAAGGGCTGCATAATGTTGCTTTACATGTCTGGAATTGTTTACTACAACCAGTGACTTATGAGCATCCTGTGCATTACTGAGTCTCTAAAGGTGCAGTTCAATTTCTCACCTCCGCAGGAGGTTGGCTCTGAAGGTGACACGATGCTCTCTCCAGCGCTCCAATTCTGGACTGCTAAGCTCAGTGGACTTAAGGTGGTCCAACACTGTGATGTCTTTCCCCTGTTTCCACAGGTCATAGCGATCTGGCTGCAAGCAGCGCACAAACACATCCATGGAGATCTTCACCATGTCCTTTCGGCACGTACACTAGTGGGGAAATAGAAGACAAGAAATTAGTACTTTGTTCGAGAAGGGATAACTGCATGTCTGAGAAGAGCAGGTGTTACAGACAACACTTTTAGTTCCATCTATTGGGCTGGAAATGTTGGGATGGTACATAATTATAATGTTCATCACTGTAAGTGGGAGTAAGGCCAAATTGGAAAGGTTATATACACATCAGACAGGCTGTGAGTGTACAGTAGAGTGTCAAACAATTATCTCTCCTTCAGGGTTGTGCATCTTAGCGGGACTAATCACCACTCACACTTAAAGTTGAGCACACAACCCTTAAATGATTCTACAGGCCAACGAAAGATATCAGCTTATAGGAGAGGAGAAGAGAGGTGGTGGTAGGTAGAGCTCTTAAATGAAATCCAGGCTCTGTATAAATAAGGGGAATGGAGGTAGGAAATGAAGGAAACAAAAGGGGGGAGATGAAACAAACTAAGATGGGGGAGGAGAGTTGGGCGAAAGTATTTTCTTTCTTGCCTGGCTTGCTGTATTACATTCTGGCCCTATTATTTCCAGAGCTGTACAGAGAGTCTTATGTTCAATTACTGAAAACACAGCGCCTCAGCCTCCCCAGCAAAACAATATCCAGCCTACATCACATCTCGACACCACTTGACAGACAGAAACATTACAATATGGTGTCTGGTGGATGGTGATGGCGCAGGGAGTGGAAAGGCACGGAGAGACAAGTGAACACAGGTACAGATGATTGATTCCATTATGACATTTATAGTGCAAACAGCAACACGCTAGGGAAACTACACTAGAACATGAGATAAGTAATTACTGTACGCAGAAAATTTGCCATTTTCATTTGTTTAAAAAGATATCTCTATCAAGAGGTTATGAGGATTGCTGCCATCCTCAAGGGCCAGGATTAGTTATTTATTATCATATAAAAACTTATTAGACTATTAGAGTAACACACTTTGAGATGCATAAGACCTGGGAAAACAAAACCTCACCCCGAGGCAGGCAGCCAATGAGCCCTGAATTATACTTGGGCTCCTAATGAAGCTAAATTGTTGAAGTTGCAGAAATCCTGAAGCCCAGGGACTCACTATGGATTAGTGGACTCACTGGAGGTGCCAAGTTCTACTAACTAAGAAGGCTCTAGCCCAACCTGGCTGGCCTAAATCACAATGTCTTCAAACATTTGGACTATCCAAAATGATTTATTGTTGCTGATGTGAAAAGAAATAATCACACAAACACTCCAAACAATGACTAATGATTGGGTGGGTAATTACCTAGGAACTGTAAAGGTGCAAAAATATAGAATAAACTGCAGAGCGGGGCAGTATATCATCCGGATGCTCATGCAGTTAAAACTACAGTAGAATTCAATAAAAAAAAAACTTATTTGAAGACATTTTTGCTTGTTTTTTTAATATTTAGTTTATTCCAAGGTGGTAAAGATTCCCTAATAAGTCAATATGAGCCTAATTTAATGTGTTCAGCCAGCCTGTATTTGTAAAAACCTGAACGTCAGTCGTGGGACAGATCAATATAACTCAATACGGCACACATGTCTAACTTCTGACATCAGCAATTGTTGTTATAATGCCCTAGTTCCTCTCCTCTGGCGCCGCTGTCTGTCGATCCTGGCGCCCACTACCGCTTTCAAACACAAGTGCTTCCATACCCTCTCCTGTTTCCGCTCTTTATTTTCTTGTGAATTTGGAGGATGACATTTGCCAAGTTAAGAGAGCTACATTATTTAATAATTCATCCACATTCAGGTTAGCAGAGGGCTAACTGGAAGTTGCCATCTCAGGTGTAGATGCTTTGCCCATAGAGCATTCATGCACACTACGTACCTTCATAGCATACAAAAGCTCCATATAATGTGAGCTTAATGACTATTGTGTGAACTCGTAGGGAAAGGGTTTAAATGTCAGGGATATGCAGTTGCATAAAAAATATAATGTACCATAGCTTTAGTTCACACAACATATTAAAACACCTTGTCAAATTTGTACTGTACTCTGGTTAAATGTGGCAAAGGGAGCCTTTGGCCTGCAACACATTCTATGAGCCCACCACAGTGTAATTTTGATTACGAAACCCTTCCCATACAGACCGCTCTAGACACGGTCACAGGTTTCTAATGTAATACTGACAGTCTAGATGTAATCACTTTCATGAGATACATGATGACAACTTCCAGTGGGAGTGACCATTGTTTGTACAGGATAAATACCATTTGTTTTTTACTGCCAGGGTTCAGTAAAGATTAACTGTCACTCATCAATTATAAAACCTAGTTTGCTGGAAAAATATTAAACATTTAATGTTTCTTTGTTTTTGTTCACACACTTATCCCAGTTTCTAGACGACATTTGCCAGAAGAACAATCATGCTCTTCTTTTTTTTTTTCCACTCAATAATGCAACGGGCCTCCAACATGACTAAGAGAACATTTTGTTCCAGCTATCATGGACATACAAGTCTAATAAGAATGCAGTATGTCCATTCACATCATGCCTGAGCACATGGGGAAAAAAACAAGTCTATAAATGCCAATAGATAACGAGTGAGTGATATTCAATTTACTTCCAAGATGTAATTCAATTTACTTCCAAGATGTAAAATAATGTGATTTAGTCTGGCAACGGTGAGGATGATTGCTGCTGGTCTCTCAGACAGGAAAATCACCCTGGACAACTGGGGAAGCGGCACAAGTGTCACTGAGTACCAAAACGTACAGAGAGGCTTTCACTCAGAACAGAACAGAGAAACATTCATCAACATGATGGTATGGTATGCATAAATGTTATCATAATCATGTCTTTGAGTCGTGTCAAAAAAAAAAAAGTGTGTGTGGGGGGGGGGGGCATTCTGTGCTGTTTAAAAAAAAAACAAAAAACTTGAAATTTCTTTTTAGTCACTTTCACATTTTGATCTGCATATACTAAACAACACTTAGTGACAAGTTTCGAACAGGATTACCTTTTGGCATTTAAGTTTTCTTTGTATCAAACAGGGACTCATCCCTTACATCAGGACTCTGACGTCGAGGGATACTGACTTGAACAATGACCATTCATGTCTATGTTAAGTTACTGGAGTGAGGCTGAACTTCCAAAAACAACTAAAAAAAAAAAGAACATGGATTAACTATAACCCTAATCCCTTGCAGAAAAAAGGTCAAGGGCAGGTAAATTAATACAGCGATGTCTGAAATAACTGAGCTTGAAGTACATTCACACACAGCATGCAAGGAGTGCCGAGGCTTGCTTTGACTGCAGGTGTCCGTCCAGTAAGTTAATTCCAACAGATGAGTCGGAAGTTGGGGAGCTTTCACTTAAGAAGTTCATGCTTTCCTTCTCTCAATAGTCTGCTGGCAGCACCCAAATGCTGACAAATTACAAACTGAGTCCTATCATTCACTATCCTGCATACAGAATAAGGGTTGGTGGGGTCAGGAGGGACGAGAGCGGGCCGAACGGGTCAACAGATGATTGCTTGAGTCTGAGACAAGAAGAGACACTTGGGGGCAGTAAAGAGAAGCAATGAGAGAATAAGAGACTCCAGTGATGCTGATGTGGATGCGCTACAGTACGTAATTAATCTATAGAATTCACTACACAACGTGATTCTATTTAAATTTGACTTGATTTTCATTATTTGCATGACAATCCAATGATTCACATTCTCAACAGGACAAATCTTAAATTGAAAGGTTTTACACTACGCTGCTTTATATATATATATATGACAATACAGTGATTTGTGTGGAAATCCCAAACAAAGAGGTTTACTTGTGTCTGTAGAAGATGATTGATAGATAATGACACCTCTGTGGCACTACAATATTTAATCTAAAATGGTATTTTGGCACATAATTGGCCTCCAACAAATACAATGCCATCCATGTCTTTTGAAAATTGTGGTAGGGCAAATATGTGATTTCAATAAAATTTCAAATAATTATGCAGCCCTTAAATGATAAAGTCCTCAAGCTTATCATTTTTTGCATGGTTTGATAATAATTTTGGCCTTTTATTGTAGGTTTACTCCCTTCTTACTCAAGATGAGCCTGAAAGGGCCTGGGGTCTTGCTCAAGGACATACAGCACATTGCTGTTGGGACTAAATCAATGTTGCACTGGTGATGTGAACATTTCTCTCACTGCTCTCCTTCCTGCCCAACAACCACTCAAAAAGAAAAGACATTGTCTACATGAAACACAAAAGAGAAAAGGGAGAGGGAAGACAGACGGATGAAGAGATGGAGTGTGCCTCAATGGCTGTGATGTTCTCTTTTACAATCTTCTGGTTCTCTACGTGCAGTGGTGCTGCGCCATCTATATTTGTGGTGGACCACTCTTGTTTATTAGAGTGACACAGGAGTGGATGTAGAGGATATGCTCCCTTGAGCTCTGAGTTGTGTGTCAAGAAGGCCACAAGAGTTTTACTGATTCTTACATTACAAATGGCCTTATGAGTAAAGCAGAAAAGGCAAAACTAAGAAAGGGGGAGAGAGGAGGGAGACATACTTCTACAAACTGGCACCTAATATTTGACATGCAGCCAAGTAGAGAGAATGAAGGGGCGAGTGCACGCGCACACACGCACACACACGAGGGGGGATGAAGAAAAATGTAAAGGAATGTATAGAAAAGAGACAAGAGGGAGTTTATTCCAGAGGACATTGAAGTTAGGCTGCCATCCACAGCTAACCCATGCCCTGTCAATTTCATGCTCAACAGCCCACAGGCAAAGAGGCAGATTGCGTCAGTGGAAGGCTGTGAGGGTATGATTAGTGTCGGTAACAGATGGTGTGTAGCAGAGCACCACACATCGCTTTTATATTTCAATATGATTCTATTACTTCAGCCCTTCAGAGGAGTAAAAACCACAGCAGGAACGTTGTAGGGTTACCTAACGGCTGCTGAATCACACCACTGGATCAAACCTCCTCAAATTGAGTGTCTACAACCACCTGCAAATCGTGGGATGCATGTGGGTTTTCAAGGTGATTCACACCAATGTAGGGATCATATTATAATCGTTATTTAAAAACAGTTTCTGCTCCATTTTTAGTCTTTTTACAATCTTTCAACCTGGACCTTACTACATAGATTCCAACACTGAGGTCAAAGGTTTATCTGGGTTGTGTTCTTCCTCTGCAAACCGTACCATCTTACCTGGGTAGCCATTTTTCCGTAGTCAACCCAGCGTAATGTGGCGAAGTTTGTGGATTCTGCACAGTTGAAGCCATGATTGAAGCCAGCATGGTAGCCATAGGGAAAGGTGATCATAAACTCCCCTTCATTCTGAGTTATCTGGTCACAAAGAAGAAACAAAACCATAAATAAAAAGAATATATACGTATTGAAGAACACAGCATCTTTGAAGTCAAAATTTAAAGAAATAATACTTTAAATGGCAGTTAATTCTCATCCAATTCTACACAACATTCTGTTGGTATAAACACAAACAAACAGTAAGTTGAACTCCTCAGTTAAAAATAACTTTTCCTCTCTCTTTTCTTATGAGCCAAAGTACTGCAGCCTAACATGGCTGCTTCAGGAGGTGTTGAGAATCTTCCCCGCAGCTCAGTGTCATTCTGAGAATTTTTTTAAAAATGTGACGACAAGTTAAGCACATTCTTTTTTTTTTGATGTGTTGCCCCAAAACTTAAGCCCTATGTCTGGCTGTATCTAAACGTCTTTGTGCAGCGTGGATCCAGGCAATCAAGAGACACATCAAGCCAAGCAAGGTGACAGGCATGAGAGGTGAAACAGGAGGAGAGGCTGAGAGACGGAAATGAACTTTCTCAACTAAAGGCAGTGGCTCAGATATCAAACTTCCCTTTCCACTCTTGCAAGAATGCAAGGTGACGGTTTTATTTTTACACTTGAATGGAAAGATGTACTGTAGGTGTGTAACAAGTAACATGTTCACTGTGATAATGACATCCTGAGGGGGGAGTGAAGAGATACATAGGGCGGAGGCAGAATCCTCAGCTGACAGTGGAGAACTTTCTTTTCCCTCCAAATGGGATGATGTCTATTGCTTACAGAAAAATTCTACAACAAATTCACAGAACGGAAAAAAGTCCAATTAATTTATGGCGGAGGCACAAGAAAAGATAACTGCTCTTTCTCTATCATTACTGCAGCCATCAATATCTCTATCACCATAATTATCTTTGTCACACACGTGGGCACAAGTGACCCCATGTTGGAGTGTATCAAAATCATATCAGAGAAATTTGCTTTTGTTTTAAGATCATAATTTTATGATAAAAGCTGCACCTGTTAAACTGATAGTGTTGGCCTGTGTCAAATGTGCATGGTCAGTCCTTTACAAGTGTCATGAGATTAGAGGTTTCTTTGCTGTAGTACTAAACTTTTGGGCAAGCAGTTAAGCGGTATAGAACTCATGTGCAGAAATTTCTAGATTCTACAATGTCTACAAGCATAATGCAGATGCGTATGATTCTGAATAGATTCTCTAATGTCAAAAAATAATGTCCTTTAAAATGCGTCTCCTTCAAAAGATGAACATGATGTAAGATTTCTATATTGTGACTCCAGCAGTCACGAACAAGACTGGTTGACCAACACTCACGATTCGCAGCAATTAAACAACTTAAAGCAACTCTGAGAAAAAATAACTGTAGAGTGTGCACTCTGGAAACCACAGCCGATGGCTGGGTGAAGGAGACAATGAGGTCGTCACACAGGTACAGGTATTGACATGATGCAGCTTATTTGTCATAGGCTGTTTTAGTCGGATTTTAAAGCGCATTCCAAATAAAAACTGATTTAGATTTGCTTGTATTATAAATGATAAGGCAGCCACATGTAGTAATATCAAAACTGAAGATGAGAGGAAACATTGGGATGTACCCAGAATGGCTTAACATTTGAATAATTGACAAATTAACTGTATGGAGTCATGGGAGTCACCCCTCTAGTGAAGCGAGCGAACGCCTTCACCTTCATGCACACGTCATGATATCTGGCAGGAGAGATCGTTTTTTTAAATCATCATAGGAGAGAATGCGATAAATGTGATGAATTCAAGGAATGAACACTGAGCATAGTTTACACTGTTCTGTCATTTCCATAATTCTCAATAAAAAGGTGTCAGTTGCTGCTCACCCTGTCAAAGGGAATGCCATATTTCTTCAGGATGGATGGAGATATCAGTGTCATCTTGTGGCGGAGGAAGGCATCACAGCCTTGGGAACTGCCGGGGAAGAATCCTGCAAGGGGAGACATTGAGCGAAGGAATTAGTGCAATTCATTGACACCAGTCGATCTGAAATTATCTGATCAAACTATGAAAAACTACCACAAATACATAAATACTGCATGATATACATAATACAATTACAAGTCATAAATCTATTCTGAACAATGCTATATTCTACGATCCCCTATATTGTCCTTTTTAAGTCATAATAAATATCAAAATATCAAGAGAACTGTAAAAAGGTCAGAAAATACACAATTTTTCCAAACAGCTAGAAGACTATCCTTAAACTCTATATCCTGGGAAAATAAAAACTGGGTTTCATGTTGACTTAAATTAAATTTAAGTGTGGAATAATTAAATTACTGCAAAGCATAGACATTCACTAATTATGTGCCTCAAGAATAGATTTTAGGGCAATTCTGTTAGATCCCATTATGGCACAAAGGAAGGCTTCAAAACAAAACTCGAGTTGAGTGCTGTCACTTCAAGAAAAATCATTATCCCACTCAAGATGAGCAAAGAGAAAACTTTGGCCTGAAGAAGAGCTGCTTTGCAGAGGGAAACATTTGTCTGCATGGAAACTCTTCCTTAAGTAGCACTAATAAGATTTGAGGTGAACGGTTTCATCCGTGGTTTCATTTGTTTCCTGTGTCACAATTGAATCTCCCTGTCCGCAAGGTCACCAATATTCAAGTCATGTGCTGTGCAAATCTGTGATCACAGCTATGACTGTTTGTAAGTGAAAGCAGACTTGCATGGCTGCCATTGCATTGTGTTACAAAACAACCAGTCAACTTGCCTGAATACACAGACAGCTTTGAGATCATAATATAGCCCCTTGACATTTGGGGTTTTGAAAGCCCCCAATTCGTTCTCTCTCTCTCTCTACAAAGGTTCATTTTTACTCTTGGAGACAGCGACTGCAATCAAAAGCAAGGATTTTTCTTCCATCAGTCACTCTCACTCTCTTTAGTGTCTTTACCCGCCACTGCCTCAAAGCGGGGTCTATCTGAGCCTCCACCCAGTTAAACCTTAATGTGACTGACAATATAATCAGCACACATTTCATCCTTCGTTTTCACTGTGTTGTTTCAGCCTCTGTTCCACCCTACAAAGCTAGAGACTGAGAAAAGGCCTCTATTCTCTCATCGCCCGCCTGCTTGTTGGAGCTGATAAAGGTGAATAATGTGCAGACACAGCCTGGGTATTAATCCCCATTAAAATACAGCGGGCTCTCTGAGCTCTCCGCAGGGTAATATTAACTTGAAGGCTCCTGTCCTTTTGAGTTTGAAAATTAAGTTCTTGCTTCCAACCTGCACTCACTGTTTCCACCCACTGCTTGCAAAAAGCCTGCTGCCTTGACTGAAATCATTCAGAGATGAGGGGTGATAAGAGCAATGGCTGCCATTGTGGCAAATGTTCGGAGGTGTTTTCAAATAACAAGACCATTGTCCCAGCCCCATTAGGCATTCCTACCACCCTCATAACTGTCTTTTTAGGACATCGTAAACAGTTAGATGCTGCTGCTGACGATGGCTTCAATGGGTCAGTTGGGTGCTTGTTAAATAACATTGGCATAGCTTTCCTCCCACTGGCAGCTGCTTAGATACGACAGAGGAAGCCTGCAAGCTGCCTGTGTCTCAAAACTCAATGCCAACATGAAAAGTCCTGAGAAACTCTTGTGTATACATGTTATCGTTGAGGCTGGTTTCCTGTTAGCTGAATGTTGACGTGAATATGCAATATGAATATCTTGGTCAGCCAGATGACCCACTCATCTATGAAAACATTAACAGAACATATGCATTAAAAATCCATCCATCCATCCATTTTCTTCTGCTTGTCCTGTTAAGGGTCATGGGGGGGGCTGGAGCCTATCCCAGCAGTTTTTGTGCAAGAGGCAGGGTTCACCCTGGACAGGTCACCAGTCCATCGCAGGGCCAACACATGTAGACAGACAACCATTCACACTCACAGTCACACCTACAGTCAATTTAGAGTATCAATCAGCCTCGTCCCTTCTTGATGTTTTTGGACTGTGGGAGGAAGCTGGAGTACCAGAGAGAACCCACACAGAAACAGGGAGAACATGCAGACTCCACACAGAAAGATCCTGTGCTGGAGCAGGGGCTCAAACCTGGAACCTTCTTGCTGTGAGGCGACAGTGCTGACCACTGCACCACTGTGCTGCCCTGCATTAAAAATCATAAAGGCAAATGTTATACATCACCTGTACACTAAAAATGGATGTCTCTTTTTTTTCTGGACAGCAATGATTACATTGAAGCTATAGTGGATCAAACACACCAATATAAATGAATGTCCCAAACGTTCAAGGAAAGTTGAATTAAACCTCTCTGCATTTAACAGTCAATAAACCGTATATGGAGTTCATGTAAGTAACAACATTTTCATGATGCCAGAAACAATTTAACCACTGTTTCACAGCCAAATATAAATGCAGGAATAGGCTATTCTTGAGACATAGTCTCAACAGGTTTTTGTAATAACCACCATTGCCAGAAGATGGAGATGAAAGTGCTGCTGTTTAGCTTTAAATGGATAATTATTAACAACACAAGATGCTTAAAAGTGTTGTTTTTCCCTCCATTGGGATTTCTTTTTTTGTCACATTATGCTTTACATATGTCAGCAAAAAAAAAAAGGCAACTAGCAAGAGACAGAGAGTATGGACTGGTGCTTATCGATTTGGTCCCGCTTCTTCAACAACAAGGACAAATTGTGTCTCTATTTAATGTAGTTTGGATTGGACAACACTCTCATCATCCCCACATCTCCCACATGACTTTGAGCAGCTGGCAATACACAAGTAATCCTCATTGATCAAAACAGGGATATGAGGTGGAGAAAGTAAGTGATGGAAAGGGGGGGAAGAGATGAAAGGACACTTGTCCTTTTTCACAGACAAAAGGCAGGCTGGCTATAATCTGCTTTATTTTAGATGTCCATTTGTGTGCCCCTAACAAGATATTGTGATTTAGGGCAAACTATCAGAGACAACATTGACTGTGGCCATTACTGTAGAAAAGAATTCTGGTCCAGTCTACTAATTAACACTGGCTTAAATGTTTTATTTTGTCAGACAGCTCTGCATGCTCACGAGCACCATCAACATTCATCATTGCACAATCCTGATCACTATGTTGTACTGTTTAGTTTCCTTCAACTCTTTCTACAGAACAAACCGATTTTGCTGGCTCTTGGTCAACCATCCGCTCCGCCACATTCAGCCTTTTCTTAGTCACAAAACACACTAAAATGTTTCAAGCTGCTCCTCCTTCTCGAGCTATTTGAATAAAGCCAAGTGACAAAGAAATCTATGTTTTTGTATGTGGTGAGAAAGCAGGACGTTCAAATTTCTCACCCACAACCGTACAAGTGAAAAGATTTTTCAGTGTGTCCCCACGGCGTGCACCACATTGTTTACTGTGAGGATCACTGCTTCAGCCACGCAAAAAACTATAGGAAAGGGTTGTTTATTGTGAGTGGTAATGGGTTCTTAACAGAGCTGTGCATGCTGTGCTTAAGAGAAATGAGGTGGAGTGTAGCTGAGAGGTGCTACTTTGCTTTTTATTCTTCGACGCGAGGGGAACACAGTGTGCTTGGGGTGTGTTCTGTGCATGATTTTATACTATGTGCTTAATGGTCTGAGGCGCTTGATCCTTCCCTTGATACGCTTTTAAAGACAATGAGGAACAAAAAACAAAAACACATAAATGCTAACTGACAGCGAAACTCACCTTGTGCCAGCCTCTCCAGCCTCTTGCCATGTTCGGGTGGGACGGCATACCTGCGGAGGAAACGAGAGAAACATGGTCAATGACTGGTGAAGGGCAGGACCAAGAGAAATGGCTGGTAGGGGAACAGGGGGTTATTTCACAGTTATCAGCGCTCAGTGTTTAAAGAGAGATGAAATTACCCATGACGTGCATCTAACCCCTCACACATCATTGACAATCATCAATCACCTTTCTTGTCAGTGTCTGGTGGGTGATGGCTCATGTTTGCTATCATGTTGCTTTGGTCTGTTAGAGGGATTTGATGTGGTTTGTTTTGCAATAGGTGGAAAGGACCTTTCTCAAACCTGAACAACAACATGGATGTTAGGAATAGAGGGAGAAGGGGAAGCAGAAAATAAGAAAGAAAGATGGGGAGAGAAAACAACACTTTAGGACAGACTGAACGAGATGGGGATGGGGGGTGAACACAAAGAAGGTGGCAAAGTAGATTTCATTCAGAGGTACTAAGACATGGTGCCACACTGCCACCTGTAGTCTAAAAACTAAATCTTCAGAGAGGAGCATCCTTCAGTGTATTCTATTCAATGCTGGATTTATACAACTATTCAACATCAAAGATGTGACATTTTGTAGCACGCAAGTGAAATTAAACAAAGAACACCTGCACTGATGTACAGGATACTCACTGAGAGTTATAACTGATGTACTTTAACAAGTTAACATGCAGTTCCCTCTCTATCTTAACAGTGGTTTTGACAGGCTTGAGGAAAATAATCCTTGTGTGTTTCACACCTTCAGCTACGGACAGTGATGCAGCTACAAGTTGAAAAACAACAAGAGAACTAACCACCAACCTTTGGTATTTCAGTTGAGAGACAGACATTCTCTCATGAGTGCAAATGTGACCAGATATAATACCGCCATGCATCTGTGTCTTGAGAACTTCTGAAATCATCTATGCCATTACAACCGATCAATGACCAGCAAATACACAAACTACCCAAACCTTACTTTATTTGCATTATCTAAAAATAGTCACAATTTAAATAAAACAAACAAAAGCACAGATTAACACTGTTTTAACATCTGTAGTGAGAATTTATGTGCTTTAGTTGTGGGGAATACAACAACTACCAAACAATTTGTTCATTTGCCTGATTGAGGGATGAACAACATAATTGTGAGTTAAAAGTGTGAAACAAACGGCCATTCCTAGGTTCTATGTCTAGTACTGATACTGTGAAACTACATGGATGATATGCATGTAGCATATGTGTAAAACATTTGCTGAGTTAAATGATGCTAAACCGGTCTGTGACTGTATTGAATGCACACAGGTGAAATTAGTGATTTCTCTTGACATTTAGTAAGACCGATAATCAGTGCATATTGTACTTTTGTCAGAAGAGCTCACGTGCAACAATAGCCCACATATCATTCATCGAACTAGACAAATCATCTGATCAACGTGTCTCCTTCTATTCTCTCCAACAAAGTCAATCATTGCCATGGCAACAACACGTCTGTCCCTCGTGCAACAGAGAAAGAAACACAAAACTGAAAGCAAATGAAAGCTTGAACTTTTACACCTCTCTGAGGAAAAGTATAAATTTTCGACACATGGTGAACTGATGTCCCAGGCAAGTAGAGTAATGATGACGTGACTTTTTAAGAAATAGCACAGCAGGTGTTCCTGTGCTTTTGTACCTTTCCAGACATGTCACACAGATGAACATCCTTCTCATTTCTCTACTTTTTTTTTTTTATTACGAGTTATTAGGAAGATAACACAAAGAGAAAGAATGTGATCCCATTTACACTTGGTATTAAAATGTGATCTGTTCATGTTATCCAAATGATACTATCTAGCCTTCACTTCTATGTCTGGTATTAATGCATACTTGTTATCCTCATTGAGATAGGATCTCTGTCATCAGCAGCAACACCAGCAGAGGAGTCTGAAGTGGCAGCTTATCAGCTGTAGGCTCAAAACGGCAGGTGCAAAAAGCTACCGTTTTTCCAGCTGTTCCTACAGGGGGCATTTCCTGTTTTTATCTGGAAGGAGCAAATGGATGAAAGAGTGGCTCTATTTACAACAACTGCGTTTGCGGCTACTATTAATGTTACAACGGTGAACCTGCCTCTGTAGATGAGATGATGCAGTATGATGAGTAGTGAGAGTGTATTGTCACGTGGTCTCCTGGTGAAAATTAGTTGATGGCAACTGTGAAATGTGGCAGCCGGTGTAGCTGAAGATGCCAGCACGTTCTGATTATGATGCTTTAACACCTTTCATTCACACGTTTGAATGAGTAGAAGTAGAAATAGACAAATAGAAATAAAACGGTCTTTGCGGTTCAAAATGACACACAAAAATACTAATAATATACTTATAAATGATTGACAAATTACACGTAATTAACCATTGAATAAGAGTTCAGTGCTTGCCCCAACAAACACTGGATCACTCACTAAATATCTCTTTCTAGTTAGTCTGCCCAAGTGGAATAAAATACTGATTAAGTTTATATCACTACCAGATATGTACACCAGAGGGCAGAATTTAACCTAGAGAGCTCCTTGAAGTTGATCACAAACACTGGTCTTGTTTCACTGAAATACAAAAACAACAACAACAAGGCATCTTAAGTTACTTCAGTTCCAACAAAGTAAACAGTAATTGAACCCATTCACTGAATATGCAGATTTTGAGCTATCCCTTTTTCACCTCAAAGAATAAAATGTCAAAGAGAAATAGTTCCAAACCATTAAGACAACAGAGAAGGACTGACAGGTTCATAATAAACTCCTCTCTTCCTTGTAAGTTGCTGGGCACTTTCGACAGACCTCCGCTACCTTCTTCTAACATGCTCTGAGGCTAATCTTTCATCTGACAGCAGATCCACTGCTGTATGCTGACGAAAAAGCGTAACCGACAAGGTTTCGGCAATGAAAATAAAGGGAAAGACTATGATGGGGTGAGTGATGAGGAAAGGAAGAAAGTGACAGACTGCTAAGGCTGCGATCCTTTATACATCTGCCCGTGTGTGAGTGTGTGTGTGTGTATTTATGTGTGTGTGAGGGTATGACTTTGATGGGAGCACAGTTGCAGGGGGAATGAAGTTCATTTCACAAACGGCTGCACTAAGAAGGGAAAGATGTGCGTGTGTGTGTGTGGGGGGGGGGGGGGGGGGGGTGCTCTGTTTAACAGCTAGTAATTACTCCACCACACAAACACAAGTATAAAAGGTTCAGTTTCAGAAAAATGAAAGACGGACAGCTTAGTGAGCGCTGAGAATAAGAGACGGAACAAAACAAATGAGACAATTCATAGAAACTGTGAAAAAAGGTTGATCTTTCATAAAAGGAGGTAAATGGTTGTTTCCATTTTTATGGGAGTAAATTCATCTCATCAAGTGACTTGAACCCCCCCCCCCCTCAAAAAAAAGCTTAGCTTGTGTATATATCATCTTGAAAAAAGCCCTTTACAGCTAATAAACATAGTCAGGGATAAAACTTGTTTGAATGGATGCACACATGTAACTAGGCCAATACTGATATTTACAAAAAACAATTTGCCTGATACTCGATATCCAATATCTTTTAACTTCAAATGTCACTCAAGCCTTTCTTGCACAGGAACTCACACATCTTTCCCTGAGTAGTACCTCAGTGCTATTTAAAACGAAACCACACGTGCACCTGTGCTGGACGCTCACAGCACGCTACACTCGGCATGTTGCCAGAGTAACAGAGAGGGTGTAAACACAGGTAGGTTGCAGGACAGCACATGTACCCAGTGCAAAATAAATGAGACACAGCAGATTGACATCAGCTAACTAGCATTGATGAATACAAGCTTTAGACAGATGGCACTCTCCTACATGCGTATCAGCCGATATCGATGTTGAACCAATAAATCTGTGCATCTAATACTCATATGCCTTAATAATTCTAAAAATTAATCATTTATACCATCAGTAGTTTTATTGACAGACAATAATTAGTTTATACTGTGGCACACCAAATGCCCTGCTTCTATGTATGTGCCCTGTCCTGACAGACATCTTACAGAAGCTGGTCATCACAGACTGATGCTGCAGTAAAAGCCACCTGGTTCCAACCAATAGTAAGCTCAACAAATTAATTGCACCGAATTCCCAACTTGCAGCCATTTCCTCAAACCCCGAATTATTCTGTTTTTATGGTGTATCCAGTGTGTTTATCAAATTAAACTGGCTGTGCACCAACAAAAGACACAACTGTGTGAACATTGCCCTCAAAAGACAGAATGAAGAAATGAAACGCTGTTTTGTTGAGAGGCAGCAGACGTTGGTGTTAAAAGTCACTGTTAAGTCTGTCATTAATTCATTTTTGGATTGCAAATCAGTTTCAACTCTGGACACCAGTGCTGAAGTATGCAGAGATATATGCTCTTTATGAATATGGCACAATACACCCTCGGCCAACCCACTTGTAAGGCCACAACAAAATTCACAGCCAGAAGAATGTCATTTTCAGCAATACATACATGTACTGAACATGAATTACTGTAGTACATACACACCCACTCTGTGAGAGTTTGAAACATAAGATGGATTATTTCAGCGGGATCACATCACTGAGAGGATGATCTCAACCACCACAGAGTTCACCACTCCAGGTGGCGGATGTAAGATGGGGAAATGTAGAGGGGTGGTATACTGTGACAAAAAGGAAAAAGGGTGAGAGAGAGACAGAAAAGTCAAGTATAGATCACTCTCTCTCTCACACACACACACACACACACACACACTAACACACAACTGTATTTCTGAAAGCTCAGAGACTAGGTTATCGCTGCTCACCACCTGCAGTGCCACAGATGAGAAACAACATGTAGAGGAAAGAGGGGAAAACCCACACAAAAACAACAAGACAACAGCAAGAGGAAGAAGGCAAAAAATAAAGAGTATTTTTTTCTCTGATACAAGGGACCTCCAGGGTTGAGTGAAAAGATGATGCACAGACTGGAAAGTAAGAGAACAATATGACAATTTCCACATTACAATCAATACTGTGTGAAACAGCTTCTAAAATGTTTTCAGATCGTTTTCTGCTTATTCCAGGTTAAAACCAAGTTAAGAGTTGAGATCAAAGAAGCATACCAGCCCCTCACATTTGACCAAGCAGAAGACGATTTATTCGAGCATTAAGCTCAATAGTGTCTGACTATTTTTTAGGGCGCAATCATAGTTGACTGCATCAGAATAAATCCAGTATGTGACCAGAAATGGTGTCATAAAAAGGCAGCCAAGCAGTGGCATTGTGATGCTTGTATAGCACTCTACAGCAATCCCTACAGCTGCTATCACTGTTCACATAACTGCTATGTTGCCAGACCATGGCTTTACACTTCAACCATGCACCAAACCAATTATACAATTGATTATTATAAAAAACAAAAAAAACAACCATGACTGACCAAGATTTGGACTGTCCAAAATGCAGGTAGTTGATGCTGTAGAGGTCCATGTCTTCAGTATGCCAGGCAAATGTAGTCTTCCACATACCAAAGTAGAGATAGGGAGTGTTGACCCCTTCTATGACAATTCCACACTCCTGCTCCACCATATCGAGCAGTGTGTTTAGATGGCCAATGTTCCATTCTTGAATGTCCTACACAGGGATAACAAGTATTTTGTTAGGAGAGGAATAAAGTCATGGTCTACAAAAAAAAATGTGGTGTACAAAAACAATAATCTTATAAAATCTGCTTTTGACCCATCCTCTACAGTGCCATGGGCAAGCTCTGTTTACCAGTGACTAGGTCAAGGGCACAACTGACACGCAACTCAACTAACTCGTAATACTTGTCTTTGATGATAGGAGGAAACAAAAAGACACAGGGAGAACATGCAAACAACTCAGAAAGAACCTTGTATTCCACCAGATGGTGCTATAAACTTAAAAAAAAAAACTGGAAGTGCTGTGTTCATTGATGTGGTCAACATCATTTCTATCCTGTCTAATATGTTGAAATGACATGTTTTCCTGAGAAAGCTTTTATAAATACCACAAACATAATAATAAAATAAAAAACTAATATTTCAATCACACACACACATATATACACACACACACGTATACATATACACACATACACAAGTATCATTTAACAATTAAAATAATCATGGCCGTATCTAAACTACTAATAAAACTGGCATATTAGCTATGCCATGAATACGCCTTCTTTTTGTTGAAAATGGATACAAAGTTGACATATTTTTTGCGAATTCACTCAGCAGACATGTTATAATGAATACCCCAGAGGAGAATCTTAGGGCACTTTCCTCACCTAATGGTCTGGTACAAGGTCCGGACTTTTTTGTTGTTGTTGTTACATTGTTTTCATATAGTCCAGTAAAGTTCGCTTTCTAACTGCTATTATGAAAGCGGACCAAAGGAGCTACCTACGTCATGATGCCATTAACTGTGAGGTCTGCGCCTGTCATTGATTGGCTTGTGGATGAGCGTGTGTCTGACGTTACCACGTCGGAAGTGCTCTGGCAGCAAAGAAGTTACCATCAACCATGGATCCCCAGATTCACTTTGTTGCCCTCGCACTACTTTGGCTGCGCCTCCAACATCAACAACAACTACTACAGTACCAATATGCGAGACTAGTGCGATGTCATCAAATGAATAACGTCATTATGGTGCACTTGATATTTCGACCCAGACAGGCAAGGAGGCGAAGACTGCAAGCCTCTCCGAAAAAACACGAACATCTCCGAGTTCCGGGGGGTCTTCTCCAGTTCATTTTTTGTTTCGTCCTCTGACCATATCTGAATGATATATTTAATTTCCTCCTCCCCCCTAAGTATTACCACGGCTCATCTTTGCTTTGTTCATGTTTTTTTCGGCGGGAATGAGACGTTTAAATATGACATGTATCCTGCTTTTGGTCCGATAGTCCAAAATGCTTTCACATTGCACAGCAGCGGACTTTGGACCAGGATAATCCGGACCGAGACCACCTCCTGAGGCAGGACCAAAGACTCGTTCCTTAGTCCAGACCATGGTCCGGTGGAGCTTTCACATCTGTCAATTTGCTCTGGACTATCTGGAAAGTCCGAAAGTCCGGACCAAATGAGGTAGGTGAGAAAGCACCCTTACAGAAAAAGCAGGACATTCAACTGAAATTTAACCCCTGAACCTTCATACACACACTTTGGATCAAACACACAACTCTCACCTCATCATATATGGAACCACTAACATCAGCACCATAAATGGGAGACACAAATGTCAGGTTCTTCCAGTACTTCCTCTCAAGGTCATCAAAGTCTTTGTGGCGGGGTGTGCAGTACCTGAAACCAGAATGAACCAGTCACATTTTTAACAGCGAATAAAGAGTAAACCTGGGAGTTTTTTAGTTATTATAAATAACTTATGAGCAATGTGTACAAACAGAAAACAGGACTATGATGCACATATGAGAAATTATCCAGTGCAACTGTGCTGCAGTACAGATTGTTCATCCATTTCTTCGAACGCTAAAAAGGCACAAGGTTTGAATCTGCAGCCCCAGCAGAAAACAGCGGACTTCCACGCCGCTCCAGCGTGATTCATTACAAGTCTCCTTGGAAGCATGTTGTGGTTGTTTAACTTAGAAAATGCGAATAAAGGTTTTTTTTTCTATTGTTATCTCAAGTAAAACTTTATCTTCACTTCACCTTGTTCACTGTCTCCAATGTGTGTATAAAAGCTGAGCCCCACAGGAGGTTGAGAGGGAAGATGTAAGTGACAGAAAACATCTCTACCGCCTTCATTGTTGTCTTTTTGCTTAACTAAGATCCTATGAAAAATGACATCCATGCTGTTCTCTAGCTTCTAATAGGAGGGGTACCAGTGGATCTTGTTCCCATACAGACCATGCGCTCAGGAACACATCCCACAAATTTTCCCTTAAGATCTAAAACAAACAGTCTCTCTGGGTGCAATTAAATATCAATTAACAGAATTCCAGTTGCAGTAATGGAATTTTTTTTTTTTTTTTTTTTAGTCATGGCAGCCACAATTCCCATTGTACTAACGAGTCCCTGTAGACCGGAGAGCAACTTACTTTTTGCTGTTGGCCAGCTTACGGTACTCGCTCACAGTCATGGACTTCTTTTGGATGTTGTACTGGGTGAACAGACCTGACTGGCCAGTCACCACCTGCATGATGGGAGCTGGAATCACCATGTCTTCAATGGTGTCATAGGACCTTCGTGGCTTCCAGCCTTCTGGGGGAATCACCTGGAGATGAACACAAACAATTATTTCTATTGACATGCAGTTGAATAAAAATGTTACAGTGGGCTGATAGTACTTCTAAAAAAATATTGTCAATCATTCCATCAATACGAAACAGACAACAAGCCGAACTTTAACACCATTACAGAGCTGGAAAGGACTGAAGAAAGAATGCAAATGTATTTGTTTATTTTCATTTTGTAGTCACCTTTGCCAGGCCAGCGCGATGAGCTCCTTGACTCTCCATGTAAACGATGTACTTGGCAAAATCTTTGAACTCTTCCACGGTGGGTCGAAAGGTCATGATCTTGCAACTAGGGTTCTTAGCATTGACTGGTGGCGGTGGTGGTAGCAGAGGAGCCTGGAGCACCTCAGAACCTGTACCAAGACCATGGTCCACATCTGGGTTTGTAGGTGGAGCCAGGGGAAAATCTGGAGCAGTGTAGTTTTCTGAGGTCTCTGCTGCATCTGTTGTTTCAGCTCCTGATGGCTCCAGGGAGGGAAAGTCTTCTCGGGCTGGAGTAGAGCTGGGAGCAGGACTGAAGCCAGGGATGGGATCTGGGGGTGGAGCTGGGGCAGGATCAGGAGCTGGCACCAGGTCTGTGGGCATGTCAGTCGCCATTGGGAAGTCTTGGTGGACTGCAGGTAAACCTGGGAGGGAGAGCGTGGCCATTGGGGTTGGTCAGTAATATGGTAATAATGCATCCAAAGGTATGTGATGATGTAGCTCAATCTCTCTTTTTTTTTTTTAAATTCAATCACAGATTTAAAAATGTCACATGAACTTGTCATATTTCAACACAGTGTATTAATATTAGAAATTGCATGAGGAATTCTTCAGTTTGGCTTTAATCAAATTCTAATTTATATTTTGTAAAACATTCAATGAGACATTCAGTGTTTGGATTGGGAAAATACACCAAACTCCCAGATACAGTTTTACTATAATGGGCTTGCTTCATATTAAAGCAACTTTAAAAACCATGTTATTATATTAATGGAAATATCATGTCTGACTCAGATGCCAAATATTAAAAGGAGTCAGATAGGGATTGGGGAAAGCAGAGCCACAAGGCTTCCTTAAAAATTATTTACACCATCAGCAACACCAGTGGTCCTCATACAAACTAAATCCACATTATCAAGGTGGCACTATATGGAATCTAATGAGAAACTTTACATGAAAACATAGGACACAGTTCACCATAAAAAAATATCTGCATTCAAATACATTATTATATATAAACTATCAATGTGGCAACAGCCCTCCCCATACAATATCAATAACAATATTTTTACATCTGATGAACACATAAATATTTTGAGCTCTGTCTTTAATTTTTCAGTGTACTGTGTAGAATATCTCAATATATCGGGAGACTATTTGCACCGTGACTCAAGTATCATGATACGCATCATATCATGAGGCCCTTAACAATACCCACCACAAGAATTAGAAGCAGATGCAGACAGACTGACCCTGTCAGTACACTGACTGACTTTAAAGTTAAAATAAGATATTCACAGTATCCCTGCATTCTATAATACGTGCTTGTACTAGACACACAATGGAAATATGCCACTAGATTTGGATATGGGATGTGTCATTTATGTTAAAGGCTTTTAAGTTGGTACAAGGCAAGTAAAATCGTGGTAAAACCTAATTTGCATTATGCACAGATAGCATATGCTACAAGACGCGAGATACCAACACTACAGGAAAAAAGTTATACTCACTTAAATTCAAATTATCTATATTATTATGTATACTATATTTTTGCTTTATTCAATATGATGCATTTGTGGAGTGCTTCACCTCAAACCAAAATCGTCTTTTTACTCTATAAAATCGACGTATCTTTACGGTTTATGGTCCTTTTTCCATGAATTTTATAATGAACGACGATATATTCAGTGACAAGAGGACACATGAGTCCCCTAGCTGCATTACCACAACAAATATGGGCCTACAGAAACCCTTTAAATTGCATCTGGGCCTGTAGCAGCATTTCATATGCAAACCTGCTGCCCTTTTTATAAGAAGAGAATGTGTTAAATTAAGGCTGTTGCCCTACATTAGTCAGCCTGATATCGATAGCATATATCTGCCCTCGACGATAGTAAATGGACGCTGCTCGTATACAGAGCAGCAGATACCGAAACCAGCTGCTAAGGGCGACAGTACCACTGCTAGCAATTCATCCAAGATGACAGCCAACAGCAGTGGGCTGCTAACTGAAGCGAGTCGAGATTAGAAAGAGAGAAAAAGATAATAACTCTAACGCATTCGAACACAAACTGCAGTGCCACACACAGGCAAAAACAAATGGTTTCATTCCGACGGATTCACGCTACACCGTGTCCCGAACGTTAATATATGCTGAGCTAAAACTAGCTAGCTTCTCACGAGCTACTTCCATATCTGCATTTAGAAAAAAAAAACAAAACACCGCGACGACCGACATCACACATCTCGATTTAAAAAGAATGCGAACTATCAGACTGAATTAAATGACTTCCGTTTGGGAAAAGTTACCTCCTGCAGCAGGGTATTGCTCGCTCTCCGTTCTACTCAATTGATTTGGCGTCGTTTGTTAGAAATTCCCTGGATCGATTTTCTTCTAGCATTAGCCAGCTAAGGCTACTCAAAGTCACGCCCACCTCCGAAACCACGCCTCCTGATTGGCTTGTTGACCGAGACGACAGACAATTTATCCACAATCCTGATGATCTCGTTGGTCTGTTGGATTATGGACAGCTACCCAAACCAATGAAAAGAGACTCCTACTACCACTGCTCACATCCTGTGCTCGTACTTTATCAATTTGCATGCCACGCACGTACTCACTGTCGAGTTTGCTTAAGGTTGTTTGGCTATGTGGAACGTAATAATGTTTTTCAGTGCCGAATAACACATTATAGTCTATTTTTTAATGTTTATTACATTAGTTGAGTTAATCCAAGACCCTGAACAAGATACTGTACCAATACTAATGTCCCTTTTTTGCCCTCTGAAATGATATTTAGCAGTGACCCATCTTTCCAAACAAGCCCGTCTAGCAGGACATACAGGAGTGCTAAAAAAAACTGATGTTAAGAGATGTTGAAAATCATTACAATTGTTTCAAAAACAACATCCCAACAAAGACTGACTTTCTCCTCTTTTATTGAATAACACTCAAACTGTATTGACAAATTTGCACTTAACATGTGCAAGCAATTCTAAACTACATATCAAAACTAAAATGGACTAGAAAAATTATACAATTTCAGAAAATATACATTACCCAGTCACTGCAAAACTTTGCTCACCATGACTCAAGTGTTGCCATGTGGAGGACATTGTTGCACACTGCTGTTGAAACCCAAGCAAGGACAACCATGACAGTAAAAGTCATAACTAACAAATTCAGATAATTTAGTTGATTCAATTTCAAAAGCAGTGTGGAATTTTCTACACATTTCAACACTTTGATGCAAACATTTATTAGTTTTAAAATGAGGTCAAGTGACCACAGGAGACAAAAATGTGACTGGACAGCAGTAGATTATAAAAGGTAAAGGTAAGGTAAAAATCTTTTAGAAAAAAAAATACAAATATGGTCTCTAGACTCAAATAGGTTTGAACATCAGGGCGATTTTCTAGAGGGCTAGATATTATTGGGGGGGGGGGGGTTGTTCTACTTACATTCTTGGTTAAGCATTTGTTTCTTTGGACTTAATTGTTAATGTTTTCAAGAAAAAAAAAAACAGGAAATACAAATATATAACTCCGAGCTGGTTTTATAAAAATCTGGCTTTAGAACTTCACAGGAACTTTTCAACAGACTTTCGTGAAAAATCACACAATATAAGATCATTGCATGGAAAACAAAACCCAACTCTTGTCTCAGGACACCTGAAACACCATCTCTGACTTGACACTTCTTCTCAAACTGAAAGAGAGCAGAAAAACTCAATTTGACGGAATTAATTTGTGCTGTTAAGTTTGGTCCCATCTCTCTCTCTCTCTCGTCTTTAAAATCCTAACTTGTCATCTTTGTGCAATTTCATCAGATCATACCAAGACAAAGAGTCACATTTAAAGTGTAACGGGATGGCATACTGCTCGCGGTGAGTTTTTAATGAATTGATTTCTTAGCAGGAAATCTAGCTGCATTAAGTTCGTAAACACCATGACAAATGAAACAACCGGGAAAACTAACAATACCAAGAGACTCGACCAACAGGAGAGGCCAAGCGGAGAATACAACTCAGAAGTGAAAGCTCATTCGCTGCACCACCGGGTTTGGAGAAACTGCACCAAAATGACCGGCCACAGCCAAACTGACAGATCAGGTAAGATCACGGATCTGAACTCCAACCATCAGGCCAACAGCTTAACCACTTTTGTCTTGATGTTCTCTTCAGGAGTGCTAGACTTTTACATGGAGGGATTTAGTCAGGCAACAATTCTTACATAGTGGATAATATTAGCATTAGTTAATGGAACCAAAAACAAAAACACACTGGGAGTAAAAAAAAAAAAAATTACAGCTGAAGGTATTAATGGAGAAACGGTACAGGCAGTTACAAAGGAATTTTCAATTTATCATTAACTACACATCATGGCAGATCCAAGGTGAAAAACTGTAGCACTGAAGTCCACAAAAATTGTAGTTTTATAATCATAAAAAATATATTAAGAGAAACTGATTCTTTATTGCCTCTACTGAAAAATTCCCCTTACAGTTTACATCACGTGTCCTTCAGGGATGCGTAGTCAGAGCTGATGATCATCGCCCATTGCTGTAGCCGGGGAAAAACTGATTTAGAATGTCTTGCAGGGATTTGTTGACGGACATGGAGTAGTTTTTGCCCAGGTCATGCCTGCAGGCCGGGCAGGTGTAGACCTCTGCTCTGAAGGACCGCTGAAGGCATTCCTGTATTTGCAAAATATGAACATGTAACACACTGAAGCCCATTCTTTTAAACACAGTGTCTTTACAGCAATGTGTGCATAAAACGCGGCGCGTCATTTCCCAACAAGTGTCTTAAATCCTGACAGTTTCTTACCCTGCAGACATTGTGTTGGCACTCTGTGGTGATGGGCTGATAGACCACCTCTTGGCAGCAAATGCAGAGGAAAACCTCTTCAACTTTGTTCAGGAATTTCTGCAGGAGGAAAAAAATAACTGCGTTAAGAGAGATTGCAATGATGCAATGATACAGATTGTAAGCAAAACAGGTTTGAACAACAGGGCAGTTTTCAGAAACAATTGATATAAGATAAGAAACCTTTATTCGTCCCTCAGTGGGGAAATTGGCATTTACGAGGGGAGTTTTACATTAAATTCTTGGTTAAGCAATAAAGAACTGCGTTCTATATAAATTAGCCTTTTCAAATTTATTTAATACCCTTCAACTTGACATGTTAAATAATTCAGCAATTTGAAGTTCGATTTACTACATCTCCCACTCACATGCAAACACACCCCCTGTGTCAATATGGTAGGCGGGTGCAAAGCAGCTATGCTCACCGGTCCAAGTGACAGCGACTCCATGGCTTCGTCCCACAACTTTTTGTTTGGCTTATCACCCTTGATGAGCGCCTTCTGCTCCACGGACAGCTTGTAAACTTCTACCTTCACTTTCTTAGGAGACTTGGCTGGGGAGGTCTTGCTGGATTCTATCAGAGGAGAAACAAAAAAAACCACTAGATTCACTGCCAGGAAGTTTAGTGAAATGAAACTCAGTTGCTAAATCGATTTATTTGAACAGAAATAAAAATTCCATACCTATCAATGTTGTAATCAGTTGGCATTTACACTGAACTTACCACTGGTCTGAGATTTTCTCTTCCTCTTTGCCTTGCTGGGAGTGTCCGTCTCCTCCTCTTCCACTTCATTTTTGTTCTCCTTCTCTTTCTGATAGCCTGCAGGATACTACAGCAAGATTGAGGTCAGTTGATTAAAATGTTTTTGACAAATCAGCCCAACAAGAGCAATGATGAAACAATGATTAAAAAAAAAAAAATTATACATGCCCTATCAACATTTTTTGCCCCATCTAACATGTTTTACAATGTGCTTTAATGGGCTTATCCTTACCTGCATGATAAGACCAAGCTTCTTGATGCGTTCCTTGCCATCCTTGGTCCATGGTGCTGGCTCATCATCATCGCGCTTTAGCAGATATCGCCAAACCAGGAAACCAGATTTACCTTTGTCTGGCCAGTACTTGACCACCTGCAGTGAATTCAAGTTGACAGAAAAAAACAAAACAAAACACTACGGTTGGATTCCACCAAGTTCCTCGGACTAGCTAGTTTTTGATAGCATCAGTTACCTCTTACCTTATATATCCCATCATATCTGTTTCCTTCCTCAGGACAATATTTACTGTGCTTGCGCCCCTTGCTGCTGCGCACCACCCTTACTGGTTTGCCATCCTTCCAGTTCTTGGCTTGTGCTCCATTCTTGTCATTGACTGGGATGTTGCAGTTGAGAGCAAGCGCCCTGATGGGACCCAGAGAAAGATTATCAAAGTTTTAAAAAAATAAATGAAGCAATAACTGAATCTACTGAATAAAGTCAGCCAATTTGTCAGGTCTTGGCATCATACCGGTTCATGTGGGTAAGTGTCTGGTCACAAGATTGCTCAGCTGTCCTCTTGTTTCCAGATAGATCGCGCCCTCCAGAGCCAGTGTATGTGAACTCATTTCCGTCATCCTCCAAACATACATACATACAGTGTCATTTTAAAAAGGTGCACCCCCTTCCTTCACTTTTACATTGCCTCCAATGTAGAGGAGGGTGACAAAGCTTACCACATCATCCTCATAGCCTCCTGCCAAGACCAGAGAGTAGGCACCATCATTGCTCCTGCCATGGATGCCAGCAACATGTGGCCGGTGGACACCAGATTCACTGACCTAGAACAAACCCAATGGATGATTATCCCACATCACCTTCACAGTTGCACAAATATCTCACAGTTTAATAAATGCATTCAGAGATTCAACACGATTTCACAAACAAGAATCATCACTCTGTCCTTGTTTTCACTTGATGTGACTCTTAAGCCTGATTTATGCTTCTGCGTCGTGGCGACGCCGTACCTACGCCGTAGCCCCTACGTCGTACCTACGCCGTAGCCCCTACGTCGTCATTGTG
The DNA here is from genome assembly GCF_037954235.1 of Aulostomus chinensis. NCBI lineage: Eukaryota > Metazoa > Chordata > Actinopteri > Syngnathiformes > Aulostomidae > Aulostomus > Aulostomus chinensis. The sequence continues at coordinate 9,268,205 of NC_141333.1, read as the reverse complement.
CATTTATAGTTCTGCGTTGAGGGAACGCGTTGCTCTGTAATTCACCGCCAAGCCACTAGAGGGGTGTGGCTTTATCTTCGTATGGTTTTGGGGGACTCTTGTCGAATTCCTTAGTTTTCTTCCGGTCATAGCACATGGGTCAGAGACAGAGACAACAATGGAAGTTGTAAAGGTGGTCATACTTGCGAACCTCCTCGATAACTCTTTCTTCGGCTTGGTCCATTTTTATTTTTGCGTGTTGCTCTCACCACAGAAACTTAAAAAATAGCAGTGTTGTTGTGCTGAACCGGAAACGTCTTGTGAGCAGACCAATCACAGTCCGTTGACGTTCACGTCACTACGCGTCGTCGCGACGCGTAGTCAGGATTTTTTGGAGGTGCACGTCGGGCTACGGCGTAGGGGTCTGCGTTGACGGCGTAGGTACAGCGTCGCCACGACGCAGAAGCATAAATCAGGCTTTAGGGTGCGTTTCTACTGGCTCACTTCGGCTCGGGTCGTACCCAATCAGCGCCCCGCTATGTGTCTGTCATATTTTAGTCCCTGCTCGGCTCGCTTGGAACCCCAGGGGAGCAGGGACCAAAATGGTAACCGTTAGTACCGTGTTGGGGCCAAACCGACCCGACCCCATCTGATTCGAGACAAAGTGAGCCAGTGGAAACGCGCCCTTAGTCTTCTGGCAACTTGAGCTGCACTGACCTGTACTCTGAACTTCCACAAGGAGCCGACAGGGACGCCAGGGATCGGGCCGTGGTGGTTGGACGGGACAATGGTGCACTGCTTGGTTCGACCAACACAGGCCATTCCCTGGAGAGACAGGAATCATGCAGTGTGTGTCGTAAGATTGTTGGAGCGTTAACAACGCAATCAAGTGTAGAATTGCACTGAGTGGATGAATAGAAAAAATGAAAACGTATCTTATTCATTCATCAAATAACAACAGGTAAGTTCTAATGTATAATTTGCAGTTGTATGATATTGGCTACGTTTGTGCAGATGGCCACTTTTTTTTGGGATATTTAAAATGATCATTTTGGGAAGAGTGAATGCCCTCAAGATTCAGCCCCTCCATCTAGTGTTGTTACATCAGGACTCACCTTGCCCCAATCCCTCTGGCTTGAGGAGCTGGCAGAAGCCATCTTTGCTTTCTTTTTGCTCTCCTTCAGCTTCTCTCCAGCCCGCACAACCTCATTTGTGTCATTGCGGCAAGCTGGGCAATACCTGCATCAAGATTAATATTTTGAACACTTGCAAACACAAATGCAGTTCAATCAAACAATAAAAAGGATCATTTTTTATCATATAGCTTTTAATACTTATGATTCAAATTTCAAACAAGTCGCAGGACAGTGGAATGTCCTGATACAGTCTCTGACTATACTGACCAGTCCTCATCCTCAGGGATGGAGGTGAGCGGGGGGCTCAGGCAGTAGGTGTGATAGGCCATGTCACACTCGTCACACAGCAGCTGTTTGTCAGGATCCTGCTTGATGCCACAGATATTACAGTTACACCAGCGGCAGTTTTTATCGGGATCGTCTTTACAGTGCTTGCACTCAGGTCCATTGGATCCTGGAAAAAACAGATTTTTGGTTTCATTGTTCAGAGCCTTTCAAGTGGGCTGTACTTACTAATTACTAGCTCAACTACACAAAATGTTGAACAAGTCGCAATTTGAGTTCCAATTTGGCCTGAATCTCATAAATTTAATGACTGTGGTATTTTCTTTAACAATCTTACTTTTAAGCGGGCTTTCAGATCCTGCTGGGGTTTCACTGGAGGAACCAGGCTCCTCGATTTTATAGATTTCAGTCAGGAACATGATCCGGCAGTCATTGAGAGAGTCGCCCGCATCCCTGCCAACAAAGACACAAGATGTCGAAGAATCCTGCACAGAGGCAACACGCAAGAGAGACTACAGAACTCTTGTATAAACACTGTCTGCTTATTACGCTACATCTATACAATTACCAGCCATGGCAAATTTCAGTCTACTGTTGACGCTGTCACAAATGTATAAATTCTAGTTTATTCTTGAAGTCACAATGTTCATGTAGTAAACAGGGGGACCAAAATATTATTAGACTGCTTCATAACACTACCACCACTGCGGCACAATTTAGTTCTTATCATGTACCTGCATTAATACCCCTGATAGCTCCTTCAATGTCACAGGCACCAAACGTGACCAAATGTGTCATCCACATGTTCCCACAGCAGGAAATTAACTTCTACCCACTGCAGCAGCCAAAACCTCAAGTGTTGAGGTTCTACTTAAATGGGACTTCAAGGTGACTACAACCTACCACCACAGCTGTTGAGCAGACGTTTTCGCTGAGGTAAATGTCATGCAAGTGTCATTATTAAATGTTCCATGCAACAATCATCTTACCCTAGGATAATCTTGGCGTAAATCTCTCGCAGGGTGCGCGTCTCCCGTTTCTTCTGGATCTCAGCATCGTACCAGTAGCCCCTCTCCTTGGGATCGTCTGGGTTGTAGTTGACCATCACCACCATACCAGGCTCCAGCTGGTGCCACTGGTACACGGTGCGGGCCCTTGGTCGAACATCATTCGCCAGCAGCTGGATCACTCCATTCTCTGGGTAGCTGTGAAGGTATAACATATCAGTGTGCGGTTCTAAGATGAGTCCCCCACCAGCACAGGTGCTTCCTGTCACGCTGCCCAGGAAGGTGAAGCCGTGTTTAAACGGTCAAACCTCCTGCTGGCACCCCACCAGCACTCTGATCATTGTTCCTCATACAGTAACACATTTTGAAGCTCACATAAGCGCCCATTATGACGGACAAAGCCACACTATGCTGTCACCATTGCTTTTCTTTTTTATCCGAGACCCTTGACATAGATTTCTAATTGTGCAATGCCATGAAGTTCCTTCAATCAAATTTGTTGGATAAGGCCCCTGATTAGCATCACAAACTTGCAGATTTATTACAGCTCCAAAAAAAACAATAAAAGCATCAAAGGGTATTATATGAGTCATGCTGCCTGACCTGTGATAGAATTGTAGTGTGGCAGAGCAGTAGTCCAGCCTGTTTACCTGATACCGTGCTACTCTAGAAATACTTTTAAACAATATTTACACAATGATAGTTTTCTCTCGCAGCAACATTGGCATCTTACAACAGTCTATGGGACTAACCAGGGTAAACAGTAACCTGACCAACCTCTCGAGCGGGTTAGTCGGGTATCATAAACAGAAAAGAGGAAGTTCTTGTAATGGTAACTTGTCGAGAGAGCCAACATGGCGTCACTGGTGTGGCCTTTCACGATAGCACAGAAAGAAAACAAATTGCAATCAATGATCCTCAAGGCTTTAGCAAGAAAGGGGGAAAACAAATGTAAACAAAGCTATACAGTATTACAGGAACACAAAGCACTTGCAGACAGTGACTGCACACAAAAAAGCGAGTGTAGTCATGTTTATGTTTATCAAGTTTTATAGAGAAAATATGAATGAATATTTGAGCAGTCAGAGTAACTATTCCTGTGTTAGCGGCTGATACCAGATAGGTTTTTAGGTTTGAGCGACAGCAGTATTAAATCACGAGAAGCTTCCCCACCAACAACCAGCAAACTGACGGACCGTGAGATTGATAAGTTAGCTTGGATCAAAATTGCTCAAGTGAAGCCAGCTTTGGCTTGAAATCCAATTAATCTGAGAGTGGAAGAATCAAGTCATGGTTTAAATCTTTGGTGCCGGGAGTGACAAGAAAGGAGCCTTACTCTTCATATTTCACGTGGTAGAGTATCTCCTGCTCCGCTGGCTGAGCCTCGGCTGCCTCATCTTTCGGAGTCTTTTCTGTCTTAGTAACATTCACAATCTGGGCCTCAAACCACGCTCCCATGTTCAGGTCTCTTGCATCCACCAACTCATTGATCTATATACACAGAAAACATAAGAACTTTGTAATTTTGCTGATTTACTTCCCGTAATATTCAATACATATTTAAACATCTCATAGTCAAAACACAATTATTTCAAAACATCACATCAATAACGTATGCGAATCCAAGATGCAGGTGTGTATGCAATGTTGTCATTGTCAAAACCACAGCTAATTGCATATTATTTCAGTTCCTGAGCCTAATTTCTAAAGACATGAAGTTGTTCACTCTGGTTTGTTGTTGTTCTCAGTCACAGTCATTACTTGCCATCATGGTACAGCCTAGTTATCCTTTAATAAAAGTACATTTCATACACCGGGCTTCCACGTCTACATGAAAATACCAGCATTAAAAACATACCTTGAAAAATCCAAACCCTGGGTCAATAAGCTCTGCAGTGTTTGTCTGGGAAGAGGTACCAGCTGCCTGACCCTCAACCTCGCCGTGAGTTGAGCCCTTGTCAGACTCACTCTGAGTTGAGCCGCAGCCAGAATCAGAGTCGGACAGCTCGGCTTCTTTGTCCTTGCTTTTGACAACACCGTTAGGTGGCAATTTCTGTCTAACAAGCAGCTGCACTATGTCGTTTAGGCCCACGTTATAGTCAAATATGGTGTGTCCATCCTCCATCTGAAACAATAGAAATATAAAAACCATTTAAAAATGATGTTGGCGATGATGAGTCACACAGGAGACAACTTTAACATGACAGGAAATTTAAACTCCTGTTCATGCATGTGCTCAATTAAATCCAGCTTGTGCCTGTACCATCTTTATTCTTGTTTATGATTAAACATCGCAGCTCATCAATGATTTCTGCAAACAATGACTGCCTGGAAAAAAACACCCCTACTAACGGCATCTCACCTGCTTGCCGCGGTAGAACAGCCTCTGCCTCTCTGGCTCCACCTTGAAGAGATCCATGATTTTCAAACGCAGCTCATCCACCTTGGTGAGTTTTGACAGGGAATCCACCCGATGGGTTTCCTTCCCATCCATTGTTCGCACTTGAATCCACATTGCAGCTGCCCTGTGTTTGACAGGCATTACAGATAGTATAATTATTGCAGCCATTCAAACAGATAGCATACTACACGTAACTTTGTTTTACCATTTTTTCTTGTATTTTAATAGCCATCGGGCATGTTTAATGCAAAGAGCCAAGTAGCCAACAGTGATGAAGAGTAACATGCTAGGCATTCTTCAGTATAGCCTGGTTTACTTTAAAAATAAAATGCCTTGTCTCTCTCGTATAAAAATCAAATGGGCTGGGGGAGAAAAAAACAAACAAACAAACCAACACAAAAACTCAGCTTCAAACCAGCACAAGATGGACAACAACAATCCAGATTGTCCAGTTCTGACAAGGTCAGTATTATAAATATGCTGAGCAATAACAGGGAAAGTATAATTCAAATTGAAAAGAGTCAGCAAAAAGGGTCCAAATGATGTATTCTTTCTATGCATTTGTTTAATTGTGCAGCCATAGCTCTAAACTATAAAACAAAATCTCAGTTATGATCAACCTTGAGTTGGATTTAAATACAAATAAAATGCCCAGCGTCCCTTTAAACAGCTCAAGCAGCAACATTCTTCCAAGTTTGATTAAATGCGATAGACCCATCAGGCCCCAGCAAGACGATGGTTTGTATAAAAAAAATGAATCCACATTTTCACAGATACATTTCACGATCGGTCCCACAGTATTGAGAAATTTTCCAGCATATTTCACTCTGAAATGACTTTTTACAAATGAAAAGTACAAAGAAACTTATAAGACAAAGACAAGCCACCTTGATTGACAACAGAAAATATGCATTTAAGTTCAAGAGATTTTTTCTCAATCACATGCTGAATATGCCATAACGCAAGCATTCATTAAGCAAGTTTCTGGGAATTTCCAACATTGTATGGCTTTATTTTTTTGGTAAAATTTTTTTCTAGGCCTAGACAGAGTTAGAAGACTGTAGATTACACAGTTTTGGTGGTGTTGTATAAATGGATTTTAAAGTTTTGATTGTGGTCAGCAAAGAATTTAATCGTAATCGGCTTGCATTCTATGTTAGAATCAGAACAGCCAAGCAGGCTTAAATCAAATGACATCATAGAAAGACAGCCGAACTGGAGTGTGTATTATGTGAAGAGGGCACCGTGTAGAATTTGAGATGAACTGCTTGGTGACATGTCTTTATTATGGAGGGAGTTTTGTTTGTCAAACACTGAGTGCAAAAAAGAAAGGGGGGAAGAAAAAAAAAACAACCCATGGGCGCAATCAATTATCTTGCATTTCTTTCTTGGAAATGAGCCTGCCATCCCCTGAAGAGTGCAGTGGGATTCTGTCACTTCTTCAGAGAAGGGAGAAAGGGAGGGAACAAGCTGATTTAAATACAGTGCGGGAAACTGAGCTGCAGGCCACTCCCAGTTCTTTTAAAAGCAGGCACATCCGGACGCGAGGGAGCGCTGGCAAACAATGTGCCGTCGCTCTGACAATAAGACATACCGACTTACTACCCATTATTTAGAATATAATGGATTATCATAACAATAATGCGACCCGTAGTCAAAATAGAGAGCGGATACCTCGGTGGCTGCTCGACTCGTACTTTTACGCTCTGCTCTGGCTCACCCTGCTGGGTCGAAATACATAAAAACACCAGTGAACAAAAATATACCCATCAAATAACGTTGGATAAAAGGCTCATTTCTCCCACGCATGAAGCGTAACGTTTCTTCCCTGATTCCACTTCTTATTTTACAGCTGTAAATAAAACAATAAGCCATCGCAATCATATATAAATCCAGCAAAATAAGCTTACGGTTCAGATTAGCTTTTTTTTTTTCTTCGCCATGTAAAATACAGTCAAGTGGCTACTTTAAATGATCGGGTTATTGTAAATTTTGTACCAACACGACAGATAAACGCCAGTTAGCTTCAAGTTCATCACCCACTCATTTTGAGTTAACCAGACAACAAACCATGTTACAATTTAATGTTGCGGGGCTTTCAATTGTTTAGTTAGGTTAGCAGCCAAAAATTAGTTTCCAGGCAACAGCTGGGAAACTAGCTCGGGGATAAATTTCATTCAGCTACACATTACTCGGTGTAGTAAGCTCCCCAGCAACGAGGTAGGACTTTGTCAAGTTAGCTAGTCTCACATCCAGCTAGCTGCAGAATGTAAATATCAGTAAGCGCAACTTTTAAAGTAATTTAAACGTGGGAAAAACACGATCCTCACCTGTTACTTCGTTCAAGTGAAAAACTGAAGTTTGCCTCCAAAGAATAAGTCGCACGTTTTCCCCAGTAACTCTTTACAGGGTTCGCACAGTCAACTCTACGCCTAGTTGGATATCGATCAATGAGTTATTCTTCAAGACTTTGCTATCCCACCCGCTCTAAAAGGTCTCCCCTCCGATTGGCTGCTTTCTGTTACACCGCTGCAGTTGATTGGTTGGCAGTGCTTTCACTCTAGAATGTAAATGGCGCTTAGTTTCAGCGCGCGAAACGACATTCTCGTGGGTGTAGCTCGTTTCCGAAAAGTTATCGCGAGATTCTCTAACGCCCTAATTCGTTTATTCAGACAGATGGCTGATCTGGTAAACAACTGCCGTAACGTCGTGGGGGTGCTGTCGGTGGTGTCTGACAGTCCAGTTATTGGGTTTAATGATGCATTGTTCTCTAAATAATCATCTAAATGTTTGAATACAACTTATATTTAATGATGCGCGATAACACGACATTAATAATGCAGGAGTTGAAGCGCATTCCGTCCAAAATCAGAAGTAGACGTATCCGGATCCATGAAAGGAAAAAGACTTTTGTGTTGTCTAAACTGAGACACATTGACCATACACACACTGTAATACCCTTCCTATGTCATTTATTACTCTGTCCTTGCGGATTTTTTCAATGACAAATCAATAAATGTGTCTGTGTTGACTGGCTCAGTTCTATATTCTACTACATAAGACTGTATAATTTATCATAACATAGTAAAACTACCCCTATAAAATAATACACTCCAATTCGCAAAGAAGTAGGGAGTAAGAAAAACGTAGTTGTGTATATACATACATATAATCCCACATAATTAGCTCCATCACCTGTTAAAATTAAGGTGATTTAATGAGCATTTGCTCTTGGTCCAGGACTGTCCTGTGAGCTGTCATGTCTGTTTTAAATGTCACATGCATATTTTTGATTTTTTTAAATTTTGTTTGTGTTCATACAGTTTCTGTTTCTATATTTACTAATTTTTACATTGTAGATATTTATTGTACAATTTCTTACCTTTATACTCCATTTTTACTTATCAATGTTTTGCTGCGGTAACACCTGGAATGCTGCTGTAAACGGTATTAAATAAAAAATATTAAATAAAGCTTATCTTATCTTATCTAGGGAAAAAACTTTCCATAAAATGTTCTCTTATTTGCCTACAACAGAATTCTATATGAATGCATGTTTTAACTGTGTGAAATAAACGACAGAAAATCTGATCTGAATACAGTCTTTATTACAAGCAATGTGATAAATTCTTCAAATTTTAAAATGAAATACTGATAGGCCGCTACAAAAATCTCAAGAGCTTTTCCTTTACAAAATGTTGTTAGGAGGCCAGTGAAAAAGAAAACGAGGCCTTCAGAGCTTTTAATTATCTTAAAAAATTAGCAATTAGTATTTCTATCATGCTTTCTGTAAGTTTGCACCCCCCAAAAAATAATGATACTTAAAACAGACAGGCTAAAACACAAGAAGTAACAATACATCCTAAAGAAATGATTTTGTCTCTTCTGACCTGAACAAAACCACAAATGCAATTAGAATAAGAACAAGAGTATTTATAAATGTTACATCTTCAGGCCAACCAAAACATAGGTGTCTCGACAGCAACATTTCTTCCATTTTTGACCCCCCAAAAAAACCCAAACAATCTGTGATGTTTGATGAATTATGATGTTTTGTCTCCAGTTTTTTTGTGTTTTCTGAAAAACTTGGAAAAAATGAATTAGGTGGTTATTTTAAGAAGGTGATGATATGTAACAAACCTAAGGTCACATGTTTTGCACTTTCATCACGTCGTCTTGGACAATTTTATGAGCAATGAACACCTGGAAAATCTTGGATTAGAGATCTTAGCTGGAAGGCCATTGTTGCGTTAAAAATAGTAAGAAACACTAGAAAATCGGTCCTCAATGCAGAATTGCTTTTCACGGTTGGAAGACTGAGTCTCAGAAGTTTGAAGACCAAATGAAGACTGTCAGATCAGAGCGATTACAGAATATAATAATAGTTGTCATAAACACGGAGCAGCTGATGTAGATTTCTTCTAAATATTGTTAAGACGTACTGTTGTTCTCTGAAATTTTAACTATTTATCCCAGTCCATAACTAATAAATGTCTTAGGACAGTGTTTTTATGTAACAGGTGTCTTGTGTTCCATAAAACAACAACATGAGGCTTCTTTGGCTCATTTGATTGGCATCAAGGATGTTTGTGAAGTGAGGGGCACCTTTGTCTCAGGGGAGGCCCACCAACTCAGTCTCTTCTATATGGACGTCCCCACTGAGGGACGAATAAAGGTTCATCTTATCTTATCTTATGAACCCAAAGATTACAAACATCATCACACATGGAGTTTATGGGGCGAGATGCAAAGAGGCTCTAATGACTAATGTTTATTTGGGGTGAAAAACGGATCCCTGCCTGGACTAACAAGGAAACTGGGAAGAGGAAATGGGTCTCTCCCCATCATCTACATTCCCCCTGACTGAGCCACTTCCCCTCTTTATTTTGCAGTAACTCCCAGAGGTCAACGGGCCTCATTCATGAAATGTTTTTACACACAAATTTGGCCATGTGTGTGCTGTGTAATTACCCAGGCTTAAAAAAAAAAAAAGAAGAAGTTCATGTTACAAGAGATTAAAGGCCAAATGTGTGCAGAATAATATTTCATGAAAGGCAGCAAACGTGCAAACAAAACTTTCCAAGGTTGCCTACAAAGAGGAACCCCGCCTGAGTGAGGCCCATCAGTTGTATGGTGTCTCTGATGAGGTCGGGCCGGGACGTAGCTGCCTGGCAGGGACCGAACAACACTCAGAGCTCAGGGATGATGACAGGAAATGGACACGACAGGCCAAGTCGTCCAGGAAATCTTTTTGTAGTTTTGTGATTGCTTGTGAAAGCACAACAGGCAGTGAGTCCACACTGAGAAGGATGGAGTCCAATCTCTCTTCCAGAGCCAAAATCCTCCTGTCCAGATCCTCACTGCGATGCTGCAGCTCCGATACCAGATCGTACATCATGTTCTGAGTCTGCAGAAAGAACGGGGAGAACACTTGAGGCTCCATACCAGGTTGCGGTCAGCTTGAAGAGATGTCCCAAAAAGTGGAGCAGAAAGCTGTCTTTCCACATTAACTCATATTTTTAGAGAGCGATTACAGAAAGTGCAATCCAAATCAAATTAAAGGGAAAAAATATGTTCCATGTCGAATTACACAAAGTGTCAAAACTACCAGCTGAAGCTACAGTTTGAGGGGGGGATAAAAATGTAAGAGCTGTTCTATAATTTGGTTTGGTTTTGAATTGAGCTATTACTGGGCTTGTAATGATAAATAAATTAAAAAAAATATATATATTTATATAAATATATATATATATATTTATATATTTATATAAATATATATATATATTTATATAAATATATAAATATATATATATATTAGCAGTTGTAACAATAAACATTTTAAGAAGTTTTCAGAAAGAAAAGTATTGAGATGAGCTTTAAAAGATGCAAGAGACTCAGCATGTCTGAGTTCAGTTGGCAAGGGATTCAAACAGCAAAGGCCCTGCCCCCCATACTGTGACCTGGGGGGGACTAACAGGGTTCCATTTGCAGATCTCAAGAGTCGAGGGGCACAAACCAGGCCAGTAAACCAGATAGTTAACCAGAAGCAAGGTGGTTTAATGCTTTAAAAATAAATAACACCATTTTTTAACTGGGAAGAGCGTATAGAAATAGTAAACCAGTGGGCTCACCGCAGTGTGACGTTAAACATTATATTTTGTGGCACACATGCACACTAGAATTACGGTAAGATAAAGAGGCTTGTTTTATAGACCATGTTAGGTTGTTTTTTTTCTTGAATAAATTATCCATCAAAAAGCAAATACAAAAGAAAAATCAACAGCGTTTTCTGTTCGTATTGAGTCAAACAAGTTGCCAATATCGTTAGCAAAAATAGTACATCGTGTAAAATGAGAACTCTCTGAATTACCATTTAGGAATTACACAAATATACTGGATTGTGAATACTATTTGACTGGGAAAAAAAACAAACAAACAAACATTTGGAATAATTCAAGCACACTTGACACATTTGACCTACAGTTAATCAATCAATGTCGATCCCAGCAGCTTTTAAGAATAAAAGTATCCGAAAAGAAGGACTTACAAACCTTTGCGAGATCTGCTACCGTGTTGGCCTGGTCAGTTAGTTTCCTCTGTTCCATTTTGACTCTTCGCAGCCTTTAGAATCAGAACCACAGTCACATCTACGCCAAGTAAAATAAACCCGTAGTACTCTCGCAGCTTAAGTTATAATTTGAATGAATCGACACCCTTTTATACAGAGAAGCGCAAAAAACATTAAACATGTATGTAAATGAAGGAAGTTGAAAGATCAGCAATATCAGTGGCGGGTAGATGAGGCTGAACCTGAGTGGATCGCTGACGTGGAAGGTTTATACCTACTCATGGATGGCTTGGAGGAATTTACGCTGATGATGGCGAACTCTGGCGCCGTCAATCTTCTTGACCAGTTTGGTATTCTTGTAGATCAGCCACGTCTCCCTCAACACGTTGGCTGCTGTGTTTTTTATCTGAAGATAAGAGTTCATGTGAGTAATGAAATGAAATGAATACACGTTTTGACCCGATACGGCAGAAGAAAAAGGGTGAAATTAATTAGCATGTTTGAGTTTGTGGAGACCTTTTTATAGAGCTGAGTATCCATCATGAAGTTATGGACGTGCTTCTCAGCTCTGGTGAGCTCCGATTTCCTCGCAACAACGGCGACCACTAAGGCCGTGCAGCCGGCCCCCTGAGGACAGGAGCACGGATGAATGGGACTTCACAGCGTTACATTTACGTGACGCGTGTTTTGAAAGTACTGTGGGCTTGATTCTCTTACTTAGACCAAATTGTTGTTGTTATGCAATGCAATTAATACCGTGGCTGTGCAGTGAAAACCAAGATGGGAAACAGAGAAAAACACTGATGATGACAACACAAATAAAATAGAAAAAAAATTACTGAAAATCAGATTATCACAGAAGAAAAAAAAGACAAAACAGAAAATATCAAAATGAAATCCTAGATGAATTCTACACCACCGTAAACATCAGGATCTTCAAAAGATTTCATTTTGTATCATTATGTGTGTCCTATTTTTTCCTATTTAGTTTGATACAAATTAATAAATTTATTTTCTAAATCTACACACAAACGTGCTGTTTTGAGGTCCTATCCACATGGGTGCCTGAGTTAAGAAGACAAGCATTAAGCTCACCATAATTCCTGTTAACAGACAAACTCCTTTTCCACAGTAGGTGTGAGGGACCATGTCTCCATAGCCGATGGACAAGAAGGTGATGGAGATCAGCCACATTGCACCAAGGAAGGTGCTCGTCACTTCCTGTGCATCATGATACCTGTAGAGACACAACAGCGAGACATAAATTAGGAGTAAAAGCTGCACACAAGCTAAAGAAGATGTTTTATGAGAAATCCACCTCTGATTTGCTCAATTCATGCTGAAATAATAGAAATGCACCACTAAAATAGTTGCAGGGAATTTCAGATTGTCAGGTATGACCTAAAATATCATATTTCTTCAAGACGTTGACTGTGAATTCTCTTTATCACTGTTAGAAAGCATTTCTTCAAAATCCTGGTTGAAAACATGACAGGAGATCCTGATGTTGGGTTTGGTAATTGGCCAAAAAAAAAAAAAAGGGGCAAGATAAATGACTGTATTGTTCCAAATATGAGAACTTAATTTTTCCCTGGCTTTATTTCCAAGAAAAAAACACTGTCCTGGTTGTTGGCTCCAGCAGTTTGGCAACGCAAGAGAAGTGGAAGTTTAATTCTTGCTACCTCTCACATACGCGCACCGTCCATGCTGCGATGATCCAACAGGACACACTGAACACCAGCAGGACGGTGCCGGGGCAGATGGTCATCAGAGTCTTCATGACAAAGCGAGTGTCAAAACTGATCTTGTTGAGGGCCCCAATGCTGCGGGAGGAAGCATCGGTGAAGAGCTTGCTATGGAGCAGCATGACCCGGCCAATCAGGTAGAGGCGCAGGAACATCGGCACAGAGAGGATGATGTCCACGTCCGCGTCTGCTACTGATGCCTTGTAGCTGAAGGCCAGTCTGGCTGTCCAGGTGAACACGTATCGGCCCGGGATTGGATGGATGGCACAGACCAGGAGCTCCAACACAACAAAGAGAATTCGCTCCAAGGTCATGGCAATCCTCCAGTCATCTACGCCGTTGTCCACCATGAACAGCTGAGGAGAAGAGAACAATTTTTTTTAAAAATACGGTCCAACTAAGTTAAGAAATGTAGGTTTGGTATTTGACTTTTGGCCCAAATCTTATCAGTTACCTGAATTTCCCTTGCATGGTACATCACAATGAGCGCCAGAAGAATAGCAGTAGAAACACTAATGAGGCCTTTTAGGACATAAGAGTACATGGATTCCTACAAATGATAAGGACACAAACAAGACAGGTGGTTTACATCAGTTAAACTGGATGAATGGAGTAGTAAAAGAAGTAGTACCTTGCTGTAAAACCCCCTTGAGAGCTCTGTCTCAATCACCATGACAATGATTCCGAACATCCCGCAGACCAAAGCGTAGTCGCTCAGCTGCTTGCGCTTCCCAAAGAGGGCTCTGCGCTGGCCCAGTCTGTAGCTGATGTCCTTTGTCTTCTTCTGTGGTACGCTACCTTCCTCCCTGGTCAGGTTCTCACTTGTGGCCTTACTCGAATCTTCTCTAATGACTTTGGAGAAGGCGTCCTCCAGGATGGCGCTGTGAATGAGCTGAAGAGGCTGCTGGTGAAGTTCTGTGAGACCGGGTTGTAAAGCGTCATGGTGGGCTAGAGGCCTCACAGCGTCCCCGTTGACTGTGGCACCACTCTGAGTGGTTTCAGATGGTGTAGGAGGTTTTGGTCTCAATCCACTGAGATGCTGCAAAAGTCAGTCAGCATGGTATGAACAGAGCACTACTGTGAGTTTCACTTCATTATAATAATGGGACAATTAGAGCTGCACAAGACAAGACACACGCTTAAGTTTGCCTTTGGCAGGATTACTCATAAACTATGCAGCTGATTTTCACCAAATATGATAGAGTTTTGCATGAGGCATGGGCTAAGGGAAAGACCATTAACTTGAAGGGCAGAGTAGTCATAGCGCCACCTGATGGCATCACAATATTATATGTCCTTTTTTTCTCTTTTCTTCCAGGTTTGTTGACCAAATCCTCTCAAATTTGGTCAAAATTTTCCTTATGACTGGTTACTTGGACGACTGTCAATTTAAATTTCAAATTGCCCCTGTTTGAGTGGTGTAACCATGGTGACGTAACCAGTTTTCACATTTTTTCACATCAAAAACACCTTGTGGAGTGGACTCAACATGGTTAGATGTCTGCAAAACTTCACCTGTTCGATAAGGGTTCCTGCATAAAGACATTTACAAGCTAGAATTAAGTCACAGCTGCGTACAGCAACACTATGCAGCAAGCAGGTATTCTCTAGTGCCACCTAGTTTTGCACAAGGCAAGATCGAGCACTTTGTAGGCCTTATCAGATTTTGTTAGGAAAACCTTAACAGCATGCTTAGCTCTTCTAAAAACATTTGGTCTTTGTTTTACGTATTTTTGTAACAGCAGACTGGTAAGGTGTCTTTCGGGATGTTAATGTTCAGCTATGCTGCAGGAATAACTGAAGAGAGGGTATAAAGACTTGATCTTAACCTGCAGCATTAAAGGACACTCCTGTACCTGCATTTGTTGCTGTCTTGCTGTCTCCTCCACTAACTCCGGGTTGTCAAACGAACTGTACTGACTAGAGAAGGACTGGACGCTTTTGTTGCTGGCTGGTGTCGATGAACTCTTCCCATGTGGAGTACTGCTCAGAGGGTTATGGGGGAGATGGCGGCACTTGAGGATGATGGAGGGATCTCCGGGTGACGTCCAGGTGTCATCAGAGTGAGAGTCTTGCTTGTGAAGTGTCTGAACTAACAGAGGTTCTTTACCGAAAAGATCTTTCCAGTTGTGATCAGCTGACTGTTGGTAAAGTTTCTTGTTTGTCTCAATGGAATTCGGAGGAATGTTGAACAAATCTGGACAGGTTGCTTGGCTGCTGTCTTTGAGTTTCAAATGATTGCATGGCTGCTGTTTAAGTGCTGTTTGTCCTTCTTGGTCGCTACACTGAAGCATGAAATTACCCTGCAGATTTTTTTTCACAGGTTTTAAAAGATCTCTTTGGTTTCTTTTGTGTGGTAAAACCTGGCAAGCAGTTGAGACTCGGTTGCTTTGAGAGAAAAGCTGGGAGAGTGGTGACGATGAAAGGCTTATCTTGTCTGAAAGTCTGGAGGGGCAGTCTTGGACGGTGCTGTGATTTGATTGTGGTTGAAAAATTGACATCTCTGAATGTTGCTGTGCATCAGGACAGGAACAACCACATCGGTCGCTGTGGTTTGGATGTCCCACACTGGTGCCTGGCTTCTCCGCTGAGGGTGAATCATCTCCAGTGCTGCTAACCTGGCCACAAAGCAGCAGCCAGTCCTGATCACTCAGCTGCGATATAGTTAGGTTTTGAGTTTTCAGCTGCGTCATCTGCTCAGGAACCTGAAGAGGACTGATTCCGTTGGATTTTTCGTTAGGTGCTGATGAAGCACAGCACAGACTTGTCTCCTGGGTGGATGCTTCCACAGTGGTTGCAGAGTATCGATCATGGATCCCATCAGAGGTTTTGGTAGGGGGGGATGGTCCTCCTGAGGTGCAGTGCTCACGGTCCCCATCATGGAAGACTTCACCTGTTGAGTCAAGACGTCGTGTTGCATTGGTGGGTTTAACCAGAATCAGCCTCATGGCATCACTGCAGAACTGAAATGAGAAAAAGGGGATGATGTGAAACAAGACTAACCTGACTCATTAAGTCGGTACATTTTCACCAGGTCTGATGCAACTGCACCAGCTGCCATGGCAGGAGCAAGGATGTGTTTGGGTTGTCTCGCCCTCCATCCATCCCGGGCTCAAGAATACAAGATCTCAGGAACACTTGGAGGAAATTTTTGCCAAATTTGGTATAAAATACAGTAGAACTCAAGAATGAACTTTAAAAAAGAAAGTTCTTGCAGTCATCATAATGAATGTAAAGCTGGATTTAATTTATAAGGCCATCTCAGGCCCTGTATATATACTTCAGTCCAGGAGGTCACTGTTCACTGATGCGCTATTAATGTTGGTTTTTTCTCCAAGTTTTGCTTGAAATGTAGTCAAATAATGAGCATCTGGCATGAAGTCTATGAAACACAGGGACCCCTCAGTGACCCTGACAGAATCCATTCGTCTGGAAGTAAGTCAACATTTTGGCTTGTAGGAACTTCCATCGTCACAAGCAGCAGATAAAATACGTCTAATTATTGCATTAGAAATGAAATGTTTGAAAATTCAGGTTCGGTATGTTTTTTATTTCTTATATCATCTTTCACATAATCTGCTCATTGTAAAACTGAGAGAAAAGATAGTTAATGAAACATGAAATCAAAGTGTTAAACGTAGGATTCTTATAATTTACAGTCCTCGGCCTTCTCAGTGAGGATTTATCTACAGTAACAGAACCAGCATCATCAAAGCAAACATTGTTTGATTCAGGTTGTGAGCTCAGCAGGAAGAATTCTGTCAAAAGCAGATGACCCCCCCCCCCCCCCCCCCATGTTTGTACACTGGACATGAAAATCAGAGGTGGCTGAGAACACATTACTTGGTAAAACAACAATGATCAACAATATATCCATTTCTCTGAATTGAAAAAGCAAGTGTAAATTGCGTTTAAAGAAAGCTTGGAGGGAAAAAAAACACATCTTAACTATTCTGTGATGTATAATGGCTTTTAAAGTCCTTAAAGCAATCAGATGAATTAAAAAAAATGCATTTGTAAATATATGTTTATCCAGACTACGCGAAAAACATTTTTTTAAGTATAGATCTACTTTTGTGTTTCAGTGACAAACACTGAGTGTGTGATGTACTTGTCTCATTGTTGACTAGTGCAAATTTAAATCTGAAAAATCAGCTGCATGGGTGAGTAAATTGACATCCTGAAAATGCAACGGTCAGTTGAACATAAATACAAGTAAAGTACTAAGAGATAACCTGCTTGATAATTTCAGCTTTACATCTTGGGTACAAACTTCCTCTTGTACCAAAAACGATTATACTTTTAAATGGGTCATATTTTTTAATAAATTCAAATTTCAACAAATATATTTTCAATACATAAAATGTAGAAAATCTCCATGACCAAAGGTGATCCTTACCTCCGTCCTTCATATGTTATTTCTCTTCAAACCTGAAGAGGCAGGTTACAGCCAGGAAGTCCTCCCAGGACAGAAGTGTTCAGAAGAGCAGTGTGAGTGGGTGCTGGACAGCAGCTTGCCTCCTCCCATTACGCACACTTGAAAAAAAAAAGGCTTTGGAGACGCTCTCCTTTGAAAGTAATGATTAGAATTCAGCTTGAAGGAAGAAAAAAGCAGTGGCAGCTGGCCTGGTAAAGGGTTGCCATGCAAATAGAGGGAAGAGGGAGGGCACATCAACAGGTTAGGATGCAAACAACACCATGGAACACCAGACTGAGCTGTGAAGGCGGCACATCACATGTACAAAGGTTCACTATAATCTGGGTTTGGACTGATTGATCGCCGTAGAAAAGACAATTTAATGCAAAGTGGAAAATAAAAGATCATTTGCACTTGTCATTGAAGCGCCATAGTTCAAAGGCCTTTGCAGAGTCTCTTATCTGCTCCGCCACAAGAGCGCGGCTGGACAATGGTTTTTAAATGTGGTTCTAAATGAATCAAGGCAGTAAAAACAAGGCCTCATCCAACATGTCCCACAAGATCTAACACAATTCATTTCACAAGGTGTTTTTTTTTAAAATTTCAATATGTATGCATTAAAAGATGTACCTGAAATATAGAGCTTTCAAAAAGAGCCGTCAGTTCCCTTAGATGATCACCTTACAGGTTGAAACAACAGAAGCGATATCATTAGTCACAACTGTGCGCTTTTACAATTTAGTCAGGGTTTTCTTTGGCTGTTAAAAAAAACTTGAAAATACAGAAGTGGTCAGAATCCTTTTAGAAGAAGTAAAATGAGAAGTGAAGCACCTTCTCAAGTACAGCTGAACTGTTTCCAGATCACGTCACTGTTTTCTTGATTTGCTGCCAAAAGGGTGAATGCACACATCTGAATGACTTGTTGGAGAACTTTTCCCCACTGATGATCTCTATTCTGACCTCTATGGTGCAGGTGGTATAAGGTGCAGTTGAGGTGAATGTTATCAGGGTGGCCAATAGTGCCGGTGGAGTTACGGTCTGGGGTGATGTTATAGACATCAGACACAGCTGCAGATCATCCAAAGGAGCATGAATGCAGTTGGGTATCAGGATGACCTTTTATGGCTCATTGTTTCCTTTGTCTTCCGACACAACGTCACTCGTCTTCATGGTGCTGTTCTCCACCGCCCTCCCACTTCCCCTGACACGGCTTCCACCGTGCATCTGTGAGTTGTCGACATCGGCATCAACAGCTTATGGAGGAATCAGCTGCATCGGTGGTGAAAGAGGTACACAGTTCCTTTACTTTAGAGGTACCGAGATGAAATAGTACTGTGTTGAATGTCTCCATTCAAAATTCTACTTCAGAAAAAGTAGAGAGGCATTTGACACTGGCTGAAGTATCAAAAGTAAAAGTACACATGATGATTCGCAGCATCTTCTTGAGAACCTCAAAGCCTCAAACCACTGACTTCTGACGGTCATTTTTAAACAGCTTGTGTTCCATTGGTGCGGCTCTGATTAGCTTGTAGCCTGCAAGTTTGACAATAAATTTTCCTCATCGGGTACTGCCACATTGTCTACAAAAACTGTTTTCTTTGAAGTAAATAGAAATTGACTGGTTATAATTAATGTAGCCGAGTAAAACGTATAATATTTCCATTTAAAATTAAGATGTACTAAGTCCTTGAAATGCAAATACTTGCACAGTACATGACTAAAAGTTACTTTCCACCGCTGGTAATCAGACACACACCTGTGCCTCTGACTGTTGCCGGTATTCAGTGGACATCTTTCAGTGACAGTGTGTGCACTTTGCTGAGTTCATGTACCTGCATAATTCACTTCAAATTGCGGATCATAAAATGTTCAGCGTTACATCTATAATTTGGTTTATTATATAATATAGTCCTACAAGTAACTGTCTTGGTATGACTAAAACTGAGGCTTCTAAAGCTCACTTTCATCTGCGCTCACCGTCTCTTCAGACAAACATACAGAGCCGACAGCTCTGCTGCATCAGCAGCACCGAGTGTTTGAATGTTGCTGCGCTGCAGAAAACCTTTGTGACCGACAGCAGCGCATGACAACTGAGGCTCACCATATAAATAATACCAACCTGAGAAGCAACAACTCCTGCCCTGAATGTGTTCAATCCAAACCCTGTCCGGGAATGTTTGGATGCGAAGAACAAATATACACACACACACAAACATATATAATTTTTTTTTTTTTTACCCAATGATGCTAAATATTAGCATCCTGGAAATTTTTTTTGACCTTCCAGCAATTATATTCCTAGAACAGCAGGGCAGTGACACTCAACTGCAATATTACGATTATTTACTTTATGTGACTTAATATAGAATGACACAAAAATCGAGGTGTTAGAATACTAATTGCACCCCCCCCCCCAATCTTCTACCATTTTACCTGCTAATAAATTTGTAGAGAGAATAGAAGCTCAAAGTCACAGCTAACTAAAGGCTGTGGGGTCTGGCAGAGCAGATAAGGGAGGCCAAATTCAGCCCCTGCACGACTCCTGGAGATAACAAAAATCCCTATCATTTCACTGAACAACGGTGTAGTATCTGCTTTTCCTGTAACAATGTTGTATATTTGTCCGCTTGTATACAGAGCTGCGTTAGTTGGTGAACGTTGCAATCACATTTCAGTACTAAAGATTCTCCTCACCACCACTTTCAGTGCTGCTTGTCTGGCTCACAGACATAATGGCTATTCCCTTTACGTCTTAGTCCACCCCACCACGCTTTTGGTTGTATGAGAAGCTACTTGTTAAATCAAGTCGACAGGTTTGTTTTTTTTTGTCTAAATTAGAATGGAGGATGCCTGTTTGACTTTTTGAGATGGAGGTCATTCAAAGAAAGTTCATATATATATATTTAAAAGTAACAACAACTGCTGATGACTGAGTTGTGAACTTTAATAAGTTTACTCTCAAAACATCTGGCTTCCAACCTCCCCAGCAGTGCTTTAAAAAAAGAAAAAAAAAGTCATTTAATTTATTTGATGATGAAATGCCTCACTAGGGGCCACGTGCACAGATATGATGATCAGTCCTGACCTTAGTAGGGATAAAGGATTTCTCCTTGATAAAGAATTCTAAAAATTAAACCGAGTCCTCTGGCACGAGATATTGTTTCTGGATGGCGTGATTCAATTTTCCATGGTAAGTCTCCAAGGTGCATAGACAGTTCTCAGATGGAGTTACTAGGTTGGGGGGTGGGGGGGGTGGGGGTGCGTTCACTTGGTGTTGTACGTGGCGAAGCGTTGATTCAGGGGGTTCTCGGGCGACTTCATCCACTCTTTCTTCAATTGTTGCTTCAGCTGAGACAACCTCATATTGGGGTTCTCCATTTTTAGGCGGGGCATATTGACCTCCTCGTAGGACGCAAAGGCTGCTTTCATCCTCCGTTCCGGATGGCGGTCCAAGTCCTCAGGTCCAACGCTAGGAGACAGAAAAATAGATTTTACAACATGATACATTTCAGTCACTTTAACACTTGAACACTTGAACTTTTTTAGTCACTTTTAACTTCAACATCTAAAAAAAAGACATCGGAAGAATTCCTCGTTTTAGAATTATTTATTAAAGTCCCTTTTTAGTGATGTCTCACTATAAATGAAGGAAATATCTTTATATCTTTGACTAAATTAACTCAACAGCCATTTATCTGACAAATGAGACTCTAGACAGCTGTGATGCTCTCTGTCTATCTGTGGTGCTCAAAGCAGTCAGAGATCAAAGACAGCAGGAAGAAAAACTCTGGGCTGAGATGACAGGCAGAATGACAGAGCTCCAACTGCAACGGATAAATTATTGGAAAATGGCTTCTCAAACAAGCAGGATGTGTAGCAGCAATGTCAGTGCAAAAAGATAAAAGGAGAAAGAAAAGGATCAAAGTCAGAGCTCTAAAATCAACAAGTACTTTCCCTTGTTGTTATAAATCTCAAATTGTGGGGCCATAAAACTATGGGTGAGAAGATGTGACAGATGTTAAAAGATGACTACCTGAGCACAGCAATAGCATCTTCTATTGTTCTGGCTTCCACGGTTCCTTCTTCAGGGATAATTCTGTTCACATTCTCCTCCAGTGGAGTCTCCAGGTGGCTCTTTTCTGCAGGAAAAAAAAAAAATCGCAATTCACAACATTAAAAATGAGTCGTGGCTAAAGAACATCTGTTTTTCCTCTTTATTGGACACTATCTTCTACTTTACCCTTGGGCTTGAGCTGCTGCGGCTGCTGCTGCTCATTCTGAAGCACCTCCTCGATCTGGGCACGAGTGACTTTGCCTCCAGATCCAGCCT
Source organism: Aulostomus chinensis (assembly GCF_037954235.1). Lineage (NCBI taxonomy): Eukaryota > Metazoa > Chordata > Actinopteri > Syngnathiformes > Aulostomidae > Aulostomus > Aulostomus chinensis. The sequence continues at coordinate 9,246,337 of NC_141333.1, read as the reverse complement.
CCCGCTGGGCTTTGCCTTTTATTCTGGCAGTCTCCTCATCCAAAAGTCGCTGGTTTTCCTTTTTCCTCTCCAAAGCCTCCACCCTCTTCTTCTCTTTGTCATCCTGGAAGGGCAAACCATGGTTTCTTCTTACAGATCTATTGCCTGTTTTAGTATTCATCCAAAATCAAATCCTTATGAAAGCTTTACTTCAGCTCCTTTGAGATAAGTGGCCATGCAATGCAAGACATAAAATCATCAATATTTCAAGCTTCTAGCTCAGACATGTCATCAGCCTCAGGATAATTCGAACAAAATAACAATTATGACACGTGAGGTGTGCGGATCGATTTCTGTGTGGGGAAAAAAAGTGGATGAAGGCCAAATGTGTGGCCTTACATTTTCCAATTTGAAAACTACACTTGTTTGCCGAGACAGCTCACCTTTCTCTGCTCTTTTTTAAGCACATGTTTGTCAGTTTCCTGCCACAGGGCATCATCTTCCTCCTGTTTCTTGCGGGCGTCTGCCACCGCCTTGGCCTCAGCCTTGCGTGCTCTGGCTGTAGCCGCCTTTGAGTTCTCGCCCTGGAACTTCTTTGGCATCTCAGCAGCTGCTTGTCAGCTGACAGGGAGACAATGTGAGAACCATAGATAAGTAATGACAAGAGTTCAAATTACTCACTCGAAACATGCAAGCTTAATTCTTTCAAACAAAACGGCAACTAAAATCACATTGTTCTTGTTGGACGTGAAGAATGTCCTCATTCAGTGAAAATACAAGTGTGCAACGAGTGTAAATTATATCACTTTCAAGGCTAAAACGTGCGGATATAGTGAAGGCCACAGTGCATGATATAATTCACGAGTGTTATGATGACCTCTCTAATCTGTGACTTTGATGTTGGCATTCTGACCATGATCTTGGGGTTTTTTACATGAATGTGTGACTGTAGTCCCAGAGTTTAGACAGTCTAGCACATGAAGTGTTTTTTTCTTTTTATTATTAGACATTGTTGTTTCAATCATTTAGACTCACAGAACTGTTAACAATTAACAGTACTTTTAAGTTATCTGGTGATGGCTTTCTGGACAATTTCAACGCCCGATGATATTATCGGAGACATAAGAGATAAAAATCTAAGGGTTTCTGATCTGAGATGACAGTCGAGAATCTGCCTGAATTGCTTTGATGGTCTCAGACAGCCAAATCATCATGTGACGAGATAAAAGTCCCATCAAAGTGAAACTGCCATCAAAGTCAAATCATAATCCGACGTTTTTTTGACGTTACACAACCAACCCATGGCTCCCCAAACAACGAGCACTGCACTGCTTGTGAAAATGAGTAAATAAATAGGCGAAAGCATCTCTTGTTTTTTCATACTATAAGTTACATGTAACGTTACCTGATCCTTGATTAAAAACCACATAACTCACCCGGGCTAACAAAGAGATATATTCGCACAGAGGAGGCTTTCAAAATGTTTCAAATCAAACAAACGACAGGAGTTTCGCTTGTCTATGTAACGTTTGCTAGTTAGCTACAGCTAGCTATGTTAGCCAGATAAACAATCGCCTACTATCAAGGCGGCCACTGTCCCCTAACTTTGCTGAATTTGAGCTGAGAATAAGTATGAACATAGACAAAATTAAAATACCGTGTCATACCAGTATGAGAGGAAAAACGGGTCGTAACGGGACGACAATTCACAGTTGTTTCGGAAGAGGCATCTGCCGCCCCCCCTCGCCGCATCCACCGCGCACACTGATGACGCAACCGCTGCTACAGCGCAACCGACAGTTGTCAGACATCTGTGCAGCCATTTGTCCTCCTCTGCATTTTAACTGAAAATATTGCGCCTTCGTCTATATCATTATGATAAGATGGTAAATATTTCACCTAAAAGATGTTGTATTTACGTCTGTATGCCAGTATATGATGAAAAAAACACGACAGTTGATTGTATAAGGGGAAGAGACATTTCCCCTCAAATTTTTCTTTGACCACGTGAATCATAAATAAGTGAAGGTACACAACAGAGATCAGGTTTTAATATTTTATTAAGATAAATATTTCATACAAATGTTAAAAAATAATAACTAGTAATAATAATAATAATCAGTGATGATGAAATGTTATAAGGAATGCATGTTTTTAAATAAGGAGAAAGTCCTGTTTTAGCTGGAATGAAATAGCAGACATGACAGGGCCAGAACTCATTGGTGTGCTCTTCGTTCAGAAGTCGTTGTCACTCTCCTCCAGCAGTGGGGATCGTATGCCTCCCCTCGGGGGGCGAGTTCCTCTGGACACAGGGCCCTCTAGACTGTCATCATCTAATTCCTTGCTCTCGTCCTCCTCGCCATCCTCATCTTCCTCATCGTCCTCATCCACATCGATCTCACTGTCTTCCATCTGACAAAGCATAAAAAAAAGTGCATAAATTTAGTTTTCTGAGAAATATTTCACAGTGCTGTGAGGAACTATAACAGGGACTAAACTTATTTGTCAGCATGTTCAATCAAAGAATTGTTTCTTCAGACTGAAAACATTTCACAGCTAATGAACTAGGAGGACACGTCCACTTGGAACCAGATAACTAGAGGAGCCACATAAATACTCACTAATTTCAAAGGCAAAATCCATTCCAAACACCTCAACACTGTTAACAATGCGCACTAATGCATCATATGAGAGACTATAGGTGTAACACATATCAAATTTTTGGTGAAATAACTAAGTCGAGAGGCAAAAGAGACAGTAGGTTGGTTCGATTTTATAATAAAAAGTGTTATCAAAGTGTTAAGAGGATGCAGGGATGGATTCTTTTTCTTTTCATAAACAGAGAACACAGAGTTATCTTAAGATCCTGGTCCTGCACAAACCTGTCCTTTGCGAGTTTTCTTGGCAATAGAAGCCAGCCTTGTGGAAACAGCTAATGAGGGCTTTTAAAACAAAAGTGAGTGAAAGAGATTTTAAATAAAGAGAATACAAAGCTGAGAAAACTGAACGGAGATGGCAAGAGGAAACGTGGTAGAAAATTATAAACTGTGGAAGGTTTTATTAGCAGAGATAGTTGCTACAAGTGACAAGTAAGACAGGATGGGAAGCCATGTGTGTACTGAAGTTGCTATGACAGCAGTTACCTCATCACTGTCGCCACCCTGCATGTTCCCTATGAATCTCGCACCTCTTCCTAAGAAGAAACACAAAAGAGCTTCGTCATGATGTTCAAGCTGGGATGACAGTTGGGTCAAGTCATGACTGATAGTTAGCTACATGTTTAGGCCCTGAAGTGACAGTTCTACTGATCTAACAGGCGGAATAATCCCTTTCCCTGGAGTTTTATTGTTGCAGTAACAGTGATAGCATAACTTTTCACCCACTATGTTTCCACTCTTGTCTGTCAGTTCCTTTTATTTGTCTGACAGAGCGATTACGCAAAAGAAATACCAGTTTTTCATGGAACGTGTTAGAGGGGTGTAGCATGAGCCTCAGAAGCTGATGAATTAAGAGGCAGATCTGTGGCGTGTAGTAAAAAACTTTTACTGTATTGGCATTGGCAGAGGTACACAGGGCCCTTCTAGCAAACTCCTGATCTGAACTCTGTCAATATATCTTTATCTGCTGTTGTACAGCGGGCAGAACCAAACAACAGCGTCTCCTCTGAACTTTGTCTTTTATTCAGCTCACACAAATGTGAATTAGCAGGGTTGTTATTGATTGATTCATCAAATGGTCAGAGTGAGGAGCATTTTATTTTTGGTGTGCTACTGGAGAGGTGGAGGTTGCTCACTGACCACAAACAGGGATGGGAATGCAGATTCATTGAGATCCTTAGAGAGAAGGGCTGCACAATTAATTAAAATTCAACTATGTAATGTGATCTACTGCAATTTTCAAATCCCAAGAAGCCATAATATTTGATGAAGGCTGATTTTGTCTCAAAATACCATTTGAAATTAAATAGAATAGTGCCGCAGAGACGTCCGGTCAATACATAATCTTCTACAGGTGTAAGAAAACATCTGTGCTACACAGATCCTCGCAAAAAATCTAAATAGAACCGTGATTTCAAAAGATTATTTCCCTCGGTGTTCGGGAGTGTTAGTGTTTACCTGCCATGATACCGTTTCGGGTGGGTCGTGGATTCGAGGGCCGCGAGTCCTCGATTTCACTGTCTGAACCATCATCTTCAGGAACGTCCATGTCAGAGTCCTCATCTTTCACTGCAGAATACAGAACAGTGTGAAACCCTAAAATAATGTGACTTTCGCTTGGCTTTAGATGTGAAATGTCGACTCACAAGAACTCCTCATGAGGTCCCGCTCGTCCTCCCTGAGTTTGTGCTGCATCATCCTCAAATTGTTTTCAGCCTCCTGCACGAGAACCAGAAAAGCAGACGAGAATAAACACTGTCAGGAGCCTGTCATCCATCTCTTCAATGCAAGTGCTTTAACTCATGGTGCCACTGTCATCAACTGACACACAATTCTCAGAAACTGCTAATGTCGTACAGTTGTATTAGCGCAAAGGAGCAGAAAAGCAGCTTGCTTCCATATTTCGTGACTGTAATTTTCACAATATGTTTTCTAAGGTACTGACGACGAAAGCGTTAAAATAAATCTCACAAATAAAAGTGTGAGTTCAGTCCCATAAGAAGTCGTTTTATTCAAAAAGAGAGAATTGCTGTTCTAGAGATCATGAATCAGGTTTCGGTTGAAATGTGTTTTAAATTTTATCTTGATATTCAAGAAGAAAACGTGAATGAAGGCCACAATAATGGTAGTTTGTGTCTCGTTCATCTCACACAGCCAGACGTGGTGTGCTTTCTAATGCGATGCGCAAGTTGAAGGGTACGCGGCTGTGCTGGCCCACCTCGAACCTCTCCTGCTCCAGTCTGTGGTATTCTTCCAGCTGAGACTCAAGGAAGCAAAGGTTCTTGAACTTCTCCACGTAAGTGTCATATTGCTTTTGCAGATCTTCCTCGATCTTCTCATATTCATCCATGAAAGCCGGTCTAAAAGATGAGAGATGAACGCCCGTGAAACATTTATCAACTTACTACAAGACATGAAGGCTTTGAAACGGTCATGACCAGACCTCACACTCTGCAGGGTCTGGAGTCTCTTCCGGTTCCTCTCCAGTTCCTGCTTTTTCTTCTCTATCTTTGCATCCAAACTTGTCCCATCAGAGGAGAGATTACTCAGCATTTCTTTGGTCTTTTCCACGCTTTCCTTATTAATAATAATTTAAAAAAAAAACAATTACACCATTGCAGAGTAAAACAAACAAACAAACAACACACAAAAACAGGGTAAATTTTTTAAAAAAAAGAAAAAAGTTCATCATATTTTTAAAGAGGGAATTCTTACCAAAACCTCCTTGATGGCAGCTCTCAGGGCCTTTTCAGTCTCGTTGATCTCCAGAGGTCTGGCTATGGCAGCTGTTCTCATTTCCTGTCGACAAGACAGTGAACCTGTATCACCTGCACCTCATGCTCATTTCCAGATGTTTTCAAATTCACTGCAATTTTATGATGTCAACTTTTTTGAGAAATAACATCAGAGGTCATCAAAAACTCTCTTTCTTTCACTATGTAAGACGTTAAGGGTTCAGGATCAAGGAAAAAGTGCCGGTGAATGTCTGTGGTTCCCCTCACCCTCAGGTCCACCTCCTTCCCTAGTAAATCATACAGCGTTGCTCCTTTGGACGTCACTTCAGATGCCAACTGCCGAGCTGCTTTCAGGTCTGAAATCTTGAGTGAACACACACACACACACACACACACACACACACACACACACACACACACACACACACACACACACACACACACGCACGATCAATTAAAAAGATTTGTAATAAATCATTATTCATTTGTGCTCGATAAAATCATCTTAATTTTTTGCCTTCCTTATTATAACAATTAAAACCTATTAAATTACATTTCAAAGAAGTGAACTGGTGTTCCCTGAATGTCTAAGCCTTCAACCTGAAGTGCCAGTGAGTCCTCTTCCTCCCTCCTGTCTGTAAATCCACTCTCAGCGTACAACAAAAGCAAAATGCTGCCAAAAACTTCCGCTTCTCACCCGTGAACCAAGCTCGAACTTGAACTTGCTGTTGTCCTCCTCCACCATGTCCCCGAGCGCCATCTGCTTGGTCTTCATAGCGCTGTAAAGCACTGAGGTGATCTTTAACATCTCCTTAACTGCGTAGCCATCAGCTTGATAGAGACGCTTGGTATTTAGCTTTATATGAGCTTTAGTGGCCTGCAACCAGGGGAGACAGAGATGAACAGCAGGTCCTCACAACAACACATAAGATACACTTTCAATTTCAAGTTGAAGACACTGTGTCACCATAAACTGCACCACTGCCTTGATGAAGAATATTCTGTCAGACTCTGTGTCCACATCAGTAGGAATGTCCATTTGAGGTTCGTATCTATGTGGAAGGGAGGAATGAGGAAGAACAAATCCTTTCATGAGACAATGAAATAAGCATCAGTTCATCACCATCAGTTTAGGAACGCCACCTCATGTGCCGGTGACAGTCTGCCAGGCAAATATCAGCAGACACTGACATGCGTGAATTGATACACATCTCGGTGCTGGTGAACAGGTGTAGCGGTTCTAACTCAGCAACTCAGGAACGACATACCTTTTAACAAGCCATATGAGGATTTCTGCCACCAGAGTGAAGTTTGGTGTTCTGAAGTTCTCCATGGATATCAAGCGGGGATAACCCAAAGCCCTCATCATTTCTGTAAAATCTACAAAATCAGATGTTATTATGGCATTTACAGAAACAGACCCGTGCACAGAGATACAACTGCTATCAAAGTAAAGCAGGGTTGTCAGAGCAGCATGGTGATAATCACTTACTTCGCAAGTCTCTGAAGGACATTCTCACTCTTAAGCTCTTTGCAACCAAGTCTTCACTGGTTTCTCCCCTTTGAGCAAATAAATAAATGCAGAGTTAACAAAGACCACAACATCTACACTAACGTTCCTCAATTTAAATGAACGATCCACTGAAGTTTACGTAGCATCCATAGGGATGATTAAAATGTTGGAGGCAAGTTTTGATCCAGATATGATATCGTGATGAAACTAAATGATTGGCTAGGCAATGCAGTTTTGAGAAGGCTCGTAGTTTTTAACTTCGAGCATAACAGCAAGTTACTGCTACACCGTAATGTCGCATTCTGAGGTTAGCCTAGCTAGTTGGGAGTTAGCAAAAGAAAAAAGCTAGCCTAACACTAGGCGTTGTCCTTGGTTGGTTTAAGTATATCGACCCCCCTCACACCCTAAACCACGACAGCTGAGTGAAATACTAACTTCAACTGCTAATCTCTAACGTCGAGTCTTGCGTTTGTCTGGAGTCATAAACGTTACCTGTTAGCCTTTATTTAGTTACCTCCAGAGATGTTGTGTAAAAGAAGATTACCGGTACCGCCGGTATATGAATGGAAAAACCACCCTCGGGATCCTCGAAGAATGCCAAGTATCCCATCTTCTTCTTTAGATCATCTGTGCTCGCTTCTGCGGTAGATGGTCTCTATGGAAACCAATTACTTGTCTACGGAAGCTCAAATGGAACATAAACCTGTATCATTGACAGCATTTTTTTTTTGAAAGTATGATTATTCTCATTTTCAAAATTAAAAGGAATAATCTACTCTTTGTCCACATACAGAGGCAGCTTAGCCAACTCCTGTTCCTGTTCCAACACCTGTCCTGTATGATTTTGAAGAGCATTCTCAGCCAATAAAATAGAAGCAACGTTGAGTTTAATAGTTTTGCCCAAAAAATAAACTCCCAAAGATTATTTTCACAAGCCCGCCAGAGAATGTCCACCGGCCCTTAACAAAACACGACAAGGCTCATGTGTCTCGGTTTTTATGCAGTTGCAGTACTATCGGCGGCCACAGGGAGGCGACACCTGTCAGGCTGCACCATAGCAGTGTTTTATTTCTATGGTCCTCACTCCTGACGCAGAGCACGATGGAAGAAAGAAGTGACCCGCTTCAAAACAGCACCCCGGCTGGAAATGAGCCTCATGCCTGCGGCCTCGACTCTAAGCGACAAAAAGAGCTGGAAAATGTCGCCTTACAGACCACTTTAATATCACAGATGGAGGCGGAATCCAGAGCGGACACCGGGAGCTGGACGGATCAGCAGCCCCGGGAGGACGAGCAGTTGAATGGCGTGTCCTTGAACCACCAGTCCGCTCCTTCGCAGCTCAGCGCGGACGCCGAGGCGGAAGAAGAGGAGTCGGGCAGGAATGTCGCCAAGGAGCGGGTCGAAGAAGAGAGAACCCTGACGGACCATTTAAACAAACGTTTGCTCTCCTCGTTTCTGGAGAAGCTTAACGAAAGGGACCTGGCGCTTCCCGGGGTCCAGCGCCTTGACTGCGCTGTGGCTGACGAGGACTCAAACAGGGCCGCGGATGAGTGGTGAATCACCGGGCTGAGTCCAGCAGCAGCACGGAGGTGGTGGCGGTATTACCCAGGACCAAGGTGCACATATGCCCCAGCATCAGAGACGATCAGACCCGCAGCTAGGCCGATGAAGTCACTCTGAAAGATGATGTCCTCACTTTTGTATAGTCGGAATGGGCGAATTATAAAGACAACGCAATAAAAGACCATGTTAAATGAGTTGATTTTGTACGTGTGTGTGTGTGTGTGTGAGAGAGAGAGAGCGCAGCTGCACTCTGAGGTGAGATTTCATACTCAACAGCTGTACAAACTCTCATCAGACTTCTGTAGGCCTGTTAGTGGTGTCTCAAAAATGCTAGCTTATGGAAGGCTTTTTGATGCTTTACATAGGATAATAAACCATACTTAAATGGTTGTGAGTTTTATGAGAGCATTGACTATGAAAATGTTTCAAGGTCTGTGATTACATAGAGCAGTCATTGAATCTATATTAGTTTTATTAAAACATGGACCTTTTATAACAATGTAAAGAAACTGTGTTAGAGAGTAAAGCTGATTAAGACCCAAAAAGAGGCGTTGTAAAACATACCATAGAACATTAAGGGAAATTATTGATGCGGAGAAATCCATTGATCAAGGTCAAAGTTACATTCTTTAGGTTTATTTCTTTCTGTGACACAATGCAGATAAACGATGGCTTCAGACCACTTTCTGCACTTTACAACAATAAAGAATCTTTAAAAACACACACACATACACACACTTCAAAGACGACAACAACGACAGAAATACTGTGTTGATCTGTACTGTGTAGAAATATGGGTTCATAAATAAGAATGCCTGTAATTGATGTCAGCTAATTTGCAACAATACTTCCAATTTGATGTACATATTGTATACTGTATCTGCCTGTCTGGGTCCTATCAGGAAACTTTTTTTTTTCAGTGTTGAAAAAATCCACAGAAATACCTTTAAAAGCGAAGTTGTGTAAATAAGGCTGTTGTAAAATATGCAACTGCATACATTTGCTTCACTCCCCCATTAAAAAAAAAAAACAACAGAAAGTTGTCAACTGTACAACCACAAAACATCAGAATTCAGAAGTGAACTGAATATCCATGAAGTCATTAACATTCTCATCTTCATGTCAGTGAGTTATGTTTATCTATTTGGGGGGGGGGGGGGAGAGGAGATAACTTAGTGAAGAAATGATCTTTTTGGAAGTCCCATTCCAGCATTATTCATCAGATACTAATAAGGCATTATTATTATAATAATAATAAGAAATTATTCCAGCATCACATCCTGAGTCATCCTGCGTGATGTGACAAAGCCTTAGAGTCATTTCTGTAATGAAGAAAGACACTTGTCATGTATCCATCAACGCTGGCAGGACCGCAGGTGTGCGTGGCTACGGACGTGGAACATACCAGAATATATTCCCTGATGAAAGAACCTCCGAACATCTGAGGAATTCCTAAAACACTAAAAGTGTTTGATTCCTTTACATCCCCCGGAACAACAATAAAAGCTTTTATTATTGAATCATGTTTACAGGTACAGTTTTTTTATCAGTAGTGTTTTATGCCATTAAATATAACTCCCAATGTTAGTTAGACGAGGAACCGTCGAAAGGTACAGAAACAAAACTGCAGGAATAAAGAGTTGTGTTGAAGAGGGGCAATCACTATAAATAAAGGATGATTGCTCCTCCACAGGAATGTTCACTGTCACTGGGGCTGAGTGGATCAAAACCTTCAGCATTGACACTTAAAACGTTGAACTAATACTAACATCTGTTAGTTGTGTTGTATTTATCGTCTTTAAAAACGTCCTTCAAAGCCACAAGCTGCCGTTTATCTGTCGTCTTCTCAACCTGAAATAAAATGTTTTAAAACGATGAGACGAAAAGTGATATTACATATACAGTACACAAACTCGAGAACTCCATGAGCACAAAGCAACCTTCTCTCTGATAATAGAACATGACCTACATTTTATACATTGATGTAAGACTTAACTATTTTGAATATCAGTTGTGCTTGCGCGTATATTTTGTTACCAAAGCAGATGTAGTTGCAACGCTGCAGTGTGTGGCTGCAGCACAGTCTTTATTATTGAGGGTGTATCTACAATATCTGACACACATGCTAGCTGTTGAAATGCTAACATAAAGCTTCAGATGGTGATGACAAGCAGGCTTCCAATATCTTACTTTACAAGGAGAGCTTTGGGGTAGATCATTTCATTTGTTAAAGGGACACATCTCAACTTTTTGGGAAATGCACCTGCTTACTCTTCTCTCATCGGTGTGTGCAGTAGTGACTCTCAAAGACTAGCTGACTGCTAGTTAGCATAGCAAAATGAACAGAAGTGGATGGGAAGTGTTAGCAAATCTCCATCAAAAGGCATCAAATACACTTTTCTCTGAAAACGTTTTTTTTTTTATCCGTATTTATATGAATAGGCTTGTGCTTTATATTTGTGATAAAAGATAATATAATATTAGAACCACTGTATTTTCCTGACAAAACTGCTGGCCGCACTGTTTGAACACTTCAAAAGCCTCTTTGTACCTTAGGCTGACAGCACTAATGGCTGACGTTGTGAATGAGGATGAGGAGAACTTTTCCTGGACAAATTATCAACCACCCATTGATGATTTTTTTTTACAGAAGTACACTTACACTTTCTATCGACAACTGTTCATTGCGCTGAGCTATCTAGCTAGTCTCAGTTTGCACAGAGTATAAAATAGCATCTCTTGTATTTGGAAAATTATTACAATTCATTCATTCTGGTCACCTTTTCACTCCTTATGTTCACAGGGGGCTGCAGCTTCTCCCCCGATTCCCTCTGCAGGAGGCTGGGAAACATCCTGGATGCTGTTTCACTCTTAGAGCAAACATATTTACATTCATTTAATGCAGGCGTGTAGAGATACTGGTCCAAAATGACTGACTATATATATTTATAATGACAATGAGTTAAATCAGGGTATTAAGTTGTGAAGTTGTATGGCCTGTAAAGTCTTTATATAACATTCTGGAGGAAAGTACGGTCTGTACATGGTGGGAAACATGCACTCGACAGAGAGAAGTCTGATCTGGTTTCCCTCTCAGAACTGCAATCATGTATTCAGATCATTCAATATTTCAATAACGGAATCGAAGAGATTTGAGGATTTCATGCTTTCTTAAACTTGGGATATGATGGGGCTGGGAAACAATGCACGATGTAGACGGAGAAGGAAAAAAAATATTACAGCACAGATTTCAAGTGTGGACTATTAGAGAATCAGAAAAGATCATGCTGTAACAAAGGAATGAGTGTGTGTAAATTCAAATTTGCCCTAAAAAGTATTAAAGTTGAAGAGAGAAGAACTTGTGACACAACACTTACTCTACACTCTGATAGAATCTCCACTTGCTTTTTATTCCGGTCCCACCACAACAGACCTTTAATTTGAGTTCTCTTTGTTGGCCCTGTGTTGTCGAGAGAAACAACAAAATGTGTTCGTTTTTTTTTATAGAATGCTCATCTAATGACACTCAAAGTACTTTGCAATATCTAAACATCATCTTACCCGTTGCATAGCTCACTAGCAGTCCAATTAGCACCACCGAGCTGGTTGCCATGGCACCAAAATAGAGGTATGACACAGAGTAGAAGTTATACAGGCCCCTAGTGGAAAAAAATGATGGATTTATTGTTTTTTTCAGATTAATTAACATTTATTAACTTAAAGGTTTTACTTTATAAACCTACAACCAGCACGTTTTAAATGCAATTCATGATTACAGAGTCTGAGTCCACAAATCCTTGTTTCAACCACATGAAGCCAGAGGTTTGTGTGCCATCTTGGGGTTTCCTACCAGGGGTTATCAGGGTGGAGCGGGGTTGAGATGGAGTGTTGTTCCTGGATAGAGGTGTAGTTCAGGGTGACGTTGGTGGACTCACACTCATTCGAGTAGGTGGGCAGGACACCCATCGTCCTCTCACTGGGTGGGTGAAGGGTTGAACCAACTGCCAGCCACAGAGAGACACAGAAGCCCACAAATATTCCTGCAAAAGCCCCCTGCAAGAAGATAATTTTTTTTTTTTTTAAATGATTGAAAGGGTGTGAATCAGCAATAGAAGTTCCTTGCTGGAAGAAGAGCATAAACATAAATATACTACAATAACTCACCAGTGTGTTTGCTGCTGGGACAAACATCCCCAGAATAAATACACCCAGCAGAGGACCACTGACCACACCCATGACTGTGAATGACCCCTGGGAGAACATGACACAGACTCTAGAATGTCACTGCCAATATGTAAATTAGATAAGCAGCAATGATTGGGACTTAAACACCCTGCTCTCCACGCATTCAGTTATTATATGGTCGCTATTACATGAGGGATGTATTTGATTGAACAATAAAGGTTCTTTTAACAAGTCAGGGAATTCAAATGAATTACACTTTGCATGCAGGGTGCAGTTTTAATCCCTGAAAACAGATGCTCAGAATCTCATAACTTTATAATTATGCAATAGATAACACAACATCCAACTATATTTGGTTGCATGTTGTGTTCATTTCCAAGATAATGCAATGACGCAAATGTAATGAAGAATAGTAATAAATCAATACCTGAAGAACCCCCCAGTCCAGGAAGGAGGAGAGCGCAGCTACAGTGATACAACCAACTCCGTACAAGAAGGCTTGAAGACAAAGAGAGGAGAGTAAATGCAGAAATGTCCTCCACCTGTTGACCAGGTACAAAACTCCAGCTAGTTGGTAGTGCTGATCTCAGGAACCAGAAGCTAGCATGGAATTCTCATGTTGCAAACTCTAGAAGTAATGACAGATTAGAATAGAATAGAGAATGGAATTCTGTATTTTACCACTTGGTATCAACAGAGGTGGCTGTTGCTCAGCTAAACAACACAATGAGGTTTGTTTGGTTGACCTACACAGTCCCTTTGAGAGAAGGATCAGTTGCTTCTGGCTCATGTGGACCAGATGAGGTTGCAAGAGATCCTCCATCGTTACTGCAGCCATCGCGTTGATACTTGTGGAGGCCGTGCTGTGACAAAATTAACTTTTAGAATTCTTAAAACTTATTGATGTCTTAGCACTACAAAGGTATAAGAAGAGTGTACAATTGTGCAAAAACTACCAGGTTAATATTCATAAAACTGACGTGTTTCAAGATTTTTCCTTAAATTGTTTGTTTGGATCCTAATACAAGTTTATTGGCCTTGTTCTGCTCTCTCACTTGACTGATTTAATATCATGGAGACCACATTTATAACCATCCATCCATCCATCCATCCATCCAACTCTCCGTCCACCTTCTTGCTGTGAGGCGACAGTGCTGACCACTGCACCACTGTGCCGCCCATACAACATCCAAAATTCTCATAATAAACTTCATAGAAATACAAACATGGAAATGAACATTTGTCATAAACATAAATTGAGTTTTTTCTTGCACTACAAGATTTAAAACTGAGATTAGATTCCAGTTGACAATGTTAGCTGATGAGCTCTTTCTCCTGCTTGTAATTGCAGTTTTTGGTACTACCTTTGAAGTGGAATGTGTTGATCTTTTCCAATACAAAAACTGCCGCGGCTGAAATGAGATCTTTCAGAGTTCAACCAGAGAAACCAAACCAAACCTCAAATACCTCAGAGTGCCGCTGTACGCACAGGCCAGGAAAAGTCCTGGAAATCCAGGTTGACTTTTGAATATGTCCAACACAAAGAAGGGCATATACTTTGAGAGAAGAGAAGAAATAGAATTTATTGGTATCATCTATTCATGTCAATCTTCTCATGACTGTTTATAACCTTCAAAACACCCTTTTACTGTTATGTGACCTTGAAATCTGGTGTGGTCAAAAGCTAAAGTAAAGCTACTTCATTAAATTCTACATGATAAAACCAGGCAAAGTATCACACTTTAAACTGATGGACGATGAAAAAATATCCTGATAGGTTAAGATGGGTTTTTTTTTTCATATACTAAATAAGAAACAATATGATTTATCGCAAAGGTTAACAAATAATATGAGCAATGAGCAGTTGTATGCAGGACACACACGACCACGCAGATCTCAAGGACGCCTACCAGGTCGGGGGACGACACTCTTCCGGACTTCAGCGGATCACAGCTGATGTAAAAAGCAAACATGACGATTCCACAGGTTGCAGCGCTGCTCACAATCAGACACAAACCCACCTGGTTGACAAACAACGCCCTGCAATGAAGAGCAAACGCGGTGTCAGCCTCACCGTTGGCTGTATTCTCTTACCCAGTGTTGCAAAAATAAAGAAAACTGAATGTAGCGTATGAGGTGTTTACAAAATCTTTAATCTCCAGCAGTTTGGTGCCATGTTGGTGCATTCGTCATTTGACAGATATGAAATGTATTATAATAACCTTGAATATCAATATAAAGTTGTCAGCATAGTTTCCATGTCAAAATGGATGGAGTGATGACATTGATTTTTGTATTTTATATTCATGTTATCAGTCTGACAATATGAACATTTGTTGACTGTAATAGTATGAAATAAATGAAAATAGGAACAATGATTGGACTTGTCTGGACTGTAAAATAGTTATTTTATATTTTTGTTTGTTCATGTTTTTAATTTTAACAATACTTAAGTTGTAATTTTAATCTTTGTTTGCCTTGTCACAGAGGATAGTACTCCATGAGGGGGAACGCGGATGCTTTTTTGATGCCTTTTATTGATTTTTTTGTGTATACTATACTGTGATTCTACTGCTATTCTACATTCTAGGGATGTTTTTAACAAGCACTCACCACTGTGCCTCCCTCTCTGTTCTGCAGGAGATGTAGCGTTGAACTTGAGCTTGGTTTACACCGTACATGGACAGCCAAACCAGCGCGCCACCGACCGACAGGCTCCAGAAGGTGTAGCGTTGCCGCGGGTCAAAGTTAAAACTGTTAAAGAGCAGCAGTGAAGAAATCAATTTCTGTCACCTTACAATGGTTTCTCTGCAAAATGCACTGCCAGACTTCAGGAGCAGTTCTAGTATTAGTCATAAAAACAGGAATATTAATAAGTAGTACATTTCCAAATTAAAATATACAGAAAAACTAAGTGGAAAAACTTACAATTTCCCCAGTATAACCATTGTTGGGTCTGAGTTAGTTATAATGCACAAAAATAAATGACATCAAGCTAACTACACATCTTCATCCGATGAGTGTGAAAACAGCCGTAAAGAGTCACACTATTCACATGAATCATTCTTAACAACTCCAAAATTACAGATTAGAACTAATACAGGCTACTTTTTATATTTAGGGGGCTGAACAGCATTGCAAGTACTTGATAATAATGTGGGAACATTTGCTTTTACTCATTAAAATTAATGCGTGATCCATTGTTGGCGATCTCCAGTACCCGTGCAGGACCACCAACAAGAACAGTGCCGCGGATGAAAATGGCCACAAAGCCGGAAAACATGACGAGGATCTGGAAGACATCAGTCCAGACCACAGCTTTCATGCCACCCTGTTACACACACATGAAGGAAGAGAGTACAGTCAGGAAAACACACCATAACCAGGTGGTTTATTTGGTGCAGGCCAGGGATACTCGAGCAAAATACCATGCAGGAATGAGGTTAATGGTCATTTGGTTAAGAAAATGACCATTAACCTCATTTGTAGTAATTTTTTTATGTTCAAATGGAACTAATGCCAAACTCTGTGACTTATGTGTGCTTGTTTGGGGGTGGCAGTTCTTACCAGTGTGGTGTACACAGTGCAGATGATCCCAGTAGAAAACAAAGACACCCACATGTTGAGTCCAGTAGCTGAAATGACACTCAGAGGTCACAATGAAACATCAGCATTTCATCAGAAATGCAGTAGGTCCCTCCACCAGGGAGGCTTTCTGTTTGTCGGGCAGCAGGATTACACGGGAACTGTGAGGCAGATTTTCACCACTTTTAGTGATTTAGTGAAGTAAACACGAAGGAAAAATTCCATTCAGGGGCAGATTACAGATAAATTCTGTTCATTGGACTCCACATGGTCAGATCATTTCTAAACTGCCCATTTTTTACAAAACCCAAACATAACATCCTGATGACATCTACAAGCTGATAGTGATGATGCTAAATCACTCGGTTTACATTTTCATTTCATATGATATACAGCAACATAACATATCGTAATTTTGCGCCCTTTAGTGCCACCTAGTGGATGCAGGAAGTGACATTTGCACCACAGTGCACACATTAGCCTGCTCCTTTATGCAGAATCTAAATATGATCAGGTTTCACCACTGATTATTTCTTCATCTCTGACCATTTTGACAAATTGCAGAGCTGCAATGATGGACTGAATATTAAAGGTGAAACTGTTACAAAAAATCATATAATTATCTTGTGAGTATAAATGGAGAAAGGAGCATCAGGTCATCTTTCCTACCTTGGTTGAGGATCAGCGCGGGTGCATAGATGACAATCCCTGTGTAAAGCAGCTGGGAAAAAGAAACACCCATTCAGCAAAGATGCCGAAACACACTACGTTCAACAATTCTGCTAGTTTCTGGTAGACGCTCGGTTTATGTACGCATTGAAAAATAAACTGGAGTTAAATTCACTTTTGTCATGAGAAAAAAAAGTGAAAACTGTCATGAAAATGTTTTTGTTTCCATAAAACTTAGTAACAAAGTGTCAGTCTTACTGTTGCTACAAGAAACTGGACGCTCCCCAGGAGCTGCATTCCTCTGCCAAACCTCATGCTCAGATACTGTCAGAAGACGACTGGAATTAGAACGCGGTCAAGTATATCTCCACACACACACACACACACACACACACACACACACACACACACACACACACACACACACACACACACACACACACACACCTCATCCCTCCTCACCTCATATTCTTCTGCATGTTTGATCACCAACAGGTGCATTTCAGCAGTTTGTTAGAGAAATCCTGGCCCTGTCTCTGCACTCTGATTAGTTTCACTCATGATCATAATAATGAGAAAAAAAAAGACATTTTATTAATGGAAACTGATAATGACCTGATTTGTGCTGGTGATGCCAAGTCGATAGAAAACTGGCAGGAACAGGTACGCTGTCAGCACAGAGTTAATGCTTTGTCCAAGGCACATGTAGAGGAATTTAAAGCCATAACGAAAAGCCTCAGCAGGGACACCCAAAACCTGAACGGCCGACATAAAGCTGGCACAGAGTGAGAGTCCAACAGGCACCGCCGGCATACTCCGGCCACCAGTGAAGAAGTCATCAGCACTGGCACCCTGAGGCTTCTTCTTCAGGGCCTGAAAGAGTCCTATAGCCATCGAGACCAGGAGCATGGCGGCAAAGACGGCGTAGTCAGCCAAGATGAAGCCTGAGCGTGGCAGATCGCCGGCAGACTGCTCCTCCATTATTTCACAGAGGTTACCTTCACCTTCAGTGGAGCTGGAGGGAGAACATCTCACTTAGGGACCATACATCGACCAGTGGAGGATGATAGAAGCTTTGGCTTCATCGTTTCTAGGAATACATGATTTTTATCTGCTGGCTTCATGAATTGCTTTGTATTTTCACAGAGGGGAATCAGTTGTCATGTATTTATATTTCCATTTGTGCTGCTCTGTGCTGTATGGTGCGTATTTGCTAATTGATGGACTACTACTACCACTACTACTACTACTACTGCTACTACTACTACTACTAATAATAATAATTATAACAATCATCATCATCATCATCATCAGAAGAAAGGCAAGGCCTACAAATAAAGGCTGACTTTGTAAGAGGGGCTCAGGAGGATTACTGCTGGACAAACCAACTCCTGAACCTGATCTATTTGATTCTTTTGACACAGTATGCTAACACTTACCACCCACAACCATTCATTGCGCTAAGCTAACTAGCGTTCGGTAGGTGTCTGAGGGAAAACTGTTGTCGTCTTGTCCGGCTCTGGAGAGGACGGTAAATACACGTATATCCCGTAAGTCTATCGTGTTCCTCTAAGCACACAGCATTGAGAATATAATAAAACAAACTGCCATTTGGGCTGTGGTACAGTGAGTTCAGGGAAAGTGGTACACTTCGTGATCTCTTTTATACCTATAATCAAACCTATAATTTCATTACCTATGGCCAATGTGTCTGCAAGTCACACCCAATACTGGATTCCTGCCATGTACGCTCTTGATTTCTCAATCAAGGGAAGGGCCACCATCTAGCATAGTTTACTGCCGACCATTTAAACGAAGGCGATAAACACAGTTTCACTCCCGGCTTCCATTGCTATTTGTGGGATGAGTGTCAGCCCCTGCACAACTGCAGGCACAACCCTCCTGATTCCTGACCACAATGAAATGAAATGCTGATAAAAATGTATTCTGGGCAAGATAACTTGATGTGCATAAAAGTTTGAAAATATATATATTTTTAAATCCCTTTGAAAGTTTCAGTGCTGATTACATGATGATTAACATTTTGGCAGGAAAGCAATGAAATATAAATATCAAGAGAGAGATTTTGTGATGTTTTTTTTTTTTTGTATGAACCTACATTGTCCTAACTGAAACAGCCTTCAGTTTGTAAAAAGTATCTTTGTTCTAAATGATTTTTTAAAAAATTACATTAATGGTATCTTCATGCAATTAAATGTTTCACATTATCTAATGAGCCTTCCCACATTATTTGGACAAGCTACTTGCACGAGAGACGGGTCACATTCTGTATGGAGATGGTTTGAATGGAATATATCAATTTCATTCTAACATAAAAATGTTAATACACCTTAAATAATGTAGATTTAAAACTAAAGTGAGCTTTTCTTTTTGTATCCTCCCACAAAGTGCCTCATGTTACATGAATTAACCCCATGACATAACAATTTATTTGATGTAAGGAGTACAAAAGGATTGCTGTTAAAAAAGCAGTTACCTATCACTTTTTTTTATTTTGGAACTGCACTAAATACTTTTTTTTTTTTGACAATGCAATTTTGTGGTTTACCTCTGCACTTTGGTCTCTTGCTGCATAAAGTTACTGTGTATTAAAAAGTTAGATAAAGAGACTTACCGCAGGTTCGTTGGTCAGTTCAGCTGCTTCCAAGAGAAGGAGGAATGTGCTGACAGCCTGGTTCCCTCCTCAGCAGACCCACACGCCAATGCACCGTGTGTGTGTGTGTGTGTGTGTGTGTGTGTGTGTGTGTGTGTGTGTGTGTGTGTGTGCGTGTGCGTGCGTGTGCGCGTTCGTGTAGATGCACTCGTCACGTCATTTGTCCTGTCATAAGAGACTCAGCTAGTTTGCTCAGGTAAAACTTTGCAGTACGATGACGAAGATAGCGGGAGTGTTTTTTTGGTTGAACCGATCTAAGAACCATCTCCACCTATCAACACATCAAATACACATCAAATACACATAGAATACACCAGCTTGTAACAGTCAGTGGGTTGCTGGCTGGTGTGGTTCACAGGTTCACTTGGAAGCAGACTTTTCTGCGGCCTTGCTCGTAAAGTCCGCTGTAGATTTCTCTGACACTAATTGCCATTCCATCAGAGTACAAAGAAACTTAATGCAGACTCCATATGGGATTAATAACAAATATAAACCAGTCTGAAGTTAGCGAAAGCCGAACAGCCCTTGCTTGACCATTTAGCAGATCATCTCTATGCTGGACCTCAAAGTCAGCCGTCAGGCTGCCAAGGTACTAGAGAGTAAGGACACGATCACCCCACCACCACCACTCAGGAAGAAAGCAAACAAAAGGAGAGTCATCTGCAAATATAAAATGTATCTGGTTTCTTGCACCCAGTGATGGTTGCAACCATCATCATATGAAAACACAGGAGATCACCTGAGGGGATCTCATGGATGCTGACGTCTTCCATTTCCCTTTGTTCTCTGTATTCTGTCAGTTGAACAGTCAAAAATTCAGTCCACCGTGTTGAAATCAGGGTTCGAATTATTTGAAAGCTGAAAAAGTGAATGAAAATTCAATGAACTGAATCCTGGAGAAGGGGTTCCAATTTTGGAGGAATGCACTTTATGGCAGTTTTTCAAGACACTTCATGTGCCTTTATGTTTCCTCACAAAACATATTTTAAAGTATTTTGCATGATTTGCAGACACTTTTAAAAAAGATAGTCACTTGATCATGACATATACACTGTAATTAACGACACACCAGAATAGAGAAACAAAAATATTCTCAGAGACATTTTGAGGAAATAAATAAACAGCAGGCAGCACAGTGGTGCAGTGGTCAGCGCTGTTGCGTCAAAACAACAAGGTTGGTTGGTTCGAGTCCCGGCTCGGGCACGGGATCTTTCTGTGTGAGTCTCCATGTTCTCCCCGTACCTGTGTGGGTTCTCTCTGGTACTCCAGCTTCCTCCCACAGTCCAAAGACATCAAGAGGGGACGAGGCTGATTGATACCCTAAATTGACCGTAGGTGTGGCTGTGAGTGTGAATGGTTCTCACACGAAGGCTGCTGGGATAGGCTCCAGCCCCCCCACGACCTTTAACAGGATAAGAGGTAGAAAATGGATGAAATAAACAGCAGAGCAAGTTAAACCACATGGTTTTTCTTCCAACTGAAACAGGAAACTAAGTGCTGAACAAGGAAGCCACAAACATCAGCTTGTTCTCTTTTCCCGTAATACCAGATTAGTTGATATCTGCAAAGAAGAGCGAGCTTAGGATGTGAAGGGTGATTCTTGCTTTTATGTGGACGATCATTTTGTATTGCGGCCAATGTAGCTATATTTCTAGCAGTTCTCCTAAAGGCCTAAGGTACAGGAATGGTAAATTGAATTGCAATATGTCATTTGTGATTTCTATTATATCCTGTGTATCATTGTAATGAGTACCTATATTTTTTATGACCGTTATTCCCCTGGTGGTGAGTGTATTTGATGGACATTTTGCTTATGATTCGAAAAAAAACATATGTGAGGAAAACTGCAATGAAGAGAGTGAGGCTGTTTTATAATAAAATTAGACAGTTTGGAGGCCTGAAAATAATATTTTCTTTATCAAATGGGCAAATGTGTGCTTTCATATCATGTGTTGTAAAATGTATTAAACTAAATAAATGTCCAGCTTTGTCTTTGGAACAAAGTCACTTCAGTTGTAAGGCAGAAGAGAAAGACACAGATGCAAAAACAAAACTGTCAATAGTGAGGCCTATAGTTGAATAAAACAGGAAATCCTTTTTGAACACTTCCTGCCAAGACACACACACACACACACACACACACACAGAAGTCGTAATCCCTGGTTTACTGGAGCAAATCATCTAGATGAGGATTTGTGCTGTACAAACGTAAAGGTAATGATATTTTTTGGTACATATTATTTTGATCTTTAGCCGTGAAAACTGTGAATAGAGGGGTTTCTATAAAAATCTACTCATATCTAATATCAACTTAAGTGCTTGTTCTGGCTTCTTCTTTGTGGCTGCTGGTTATGATAAAGTGTCTTTAACTATACGACGTAAATACATACTGATCATGTCAGAATTATTTATCTTCATTATTTCTTTCCAAGAGAAAGTTATCTGCTTTTAACTTGATAGCTTTTGACAAGATATAAATAATTTATGATACACTGCGATCTGTGGCCTTGATTCACCCACGGCGCGGTGAGCAGTGTCTTCTTTTAGTAACGGAAATCCCCGTTAATCTACATTTGACATGTCAGAGACAGAAAAGAGGCACTGTGACAGACATTCATACAAAAACGGATTGTGGTCTTCATGATAGTGAAAAATGGTGGGGTTAAATAATGTGAGTTTTGATTGTGAATATGTAACTTTTGCAGTTCTGAATCACTTTTCCTTTACACAAGAGGTTTAGCTTGTAAGGCGACTGGTTCCGTTAAATCCAGGCTTCGGGTTTTGGGTTTGCGTCCGAATCACATCAGGCGCAGCTTCAGGTGTGGTTTAGGTGACAGTGAGACTGCTGTTCAAAACAATGATGGCGGCTCCTTAGGAGATTCGCAAAGATGCTAACCTGCTAAGCATTTCATGGGTTGGAAGGTGATGAATTTTTAAAATATATTTTCAGCATCATTGAACCTCACATGGCTGCACAATACACAATTCACAAATATATTGGGAAAAGAGTTTATTTGCTTCCCTGCTTGGATAAGAAGCCGGGATGCATGCTGGAAATAAGCTTCAACGACATGCTCTTTTTTTGTCCGTTATTTAATCTGTATGTAACATCTGCAAGGTCGCATTTGGAAAAACAAACACAAACTAAGCAGAAGTGATGTCATGTTTATGCTGTGTGCTAAGTATGAAACTACAGCTTGCAGTTCAGGAAGTGGGTGGTGACAGCTGTGTTCCAGATGTGACAAAGTCAACCCTTCCACCACCTCTGAACTCTAACTAATATCACATTTTGACACGTATACAGAAAAAAGCATTGGTTGAATCCAAACAAAACCTGAAATGTAAAAATGAAGGCGTGTGACCCGTTTCTGCTGATCAAGAAGAAGCCAGAACAAAATCCTCTTGAAACACAGTTTTTAAGTTGAACAGAGACTGGAGTGCACACAAGGAGAAACAAAAAAAAAAAAAGAAAAAGAAAAAAGGTCTATTGTCATCTGTGTTGATTTGACTCTCAGAGGTTCACCATGGATCTCAGCGAGGAAGAGTCAGCCCCTCTGATGATCAGAGACCGGGGAGGCAGCCAGAAGTCCAGTACCAGCGCTGATCCCGGTTTGCAAGTACATCTCTACTTTTTCCTCCCAACAAAGGATTCAACAACAATTCACATATCATCTGGCCAAATCTCTGCTGAAAACGTCTGCATCCAAGCAGCCAAAAACTGTGGTGAGATTTCACATTCGGGATGTAATGAAATGAGATAATTGGAGCAGATGAATAGACTTCTGTTATTTCTGTGAATTTAAATATTCTGCATTTTTCCTTCCTTCTATTAGTTGCTATAGAAACATATATTTTTCCTCTTCTGTTTGAGATGCTGCTGTCATGCACAGTGGTTCGCCATGTTCTGCAGTTTTCTGTGATTCCTCCCTCCAGGAATCTTACCGGTTCATCTAAGTCTTTTCGGTTTGGCATCTGATGATCTTTCATTTTGGTATCCTCCATCACATGTGTTCAATGCAGAGGAGAACACACAAGTCCACTTCAGAGTCAGGTGAGGAGGAAGTCAATATTTCCCTCAGTTGTTCAAGCATTTGGAACCCTTGACAGATCTCGTCCTGCTGACAAAACAAAACTTCCTCTCTCACAATAATATATGACATCGACATGGAATGTAGTGGTGTAACCCTCTTCACTGCATTTCGAAGAACAAATCTGCACTTTGGAAGTAGTATTGTGCTTCGTCAAAAAACAGCATAGTGAAAAATTAATTCGTTTTTGGTTTGCAGGTTTTTCTTTGGAAACTGGTTTGGACAAGGGCCGCGGATGTCGTACCGCTACAGTCTGACCAGAGACAGGATCAGTCCAGTGCTCGACTACGCTGTCATCAACTATCTATTTTCTCAGGTACACTATCATATAATGTTTTGTTCATTTCAGTGTGGAGTTTGCATGCTCCCCCTGTGCCTGTGTGGGTTCTGCAAGAGGGGACGAGGTTATTCAGATACTCTAAATTGACCGGAGGTGTGGCTGTGAGTGTGAATGGTTGTCTGTCTCTATGTGTTGGCCCTGCGATGGACTGGCGACCTGTCCAGGGTGAACCCCGCCTCTCACACGAAGGCTGCTGGGATAGGGTGAAAAGATAAAGAGGAGTGATGTTCTCACGCACACCCTCCTACAGCGGTTACTATCACATCCGTTTTTCAGTTTTGTACCGATTTTTGAAACTGTATGTGGTGCCTCAAGCGCCTTTTGAATACAGCAATGTTTCTAACAGTGAAATGCTACAATCCATTACATGCATATTATTCACAAGCGACTGATTTTATTGGGGTGCATAGCTACGAAGTGACTTCATCACCAGTGAGGCGGGAGTGTCCCCACCTTTGAGCGCTCAAGATGAATGCCTTGGCCTTGCAGTGCTGGACTTGTGGAGGATGGCAAAAGAGCGCAATCAGAGTGTACGAGATGTCTGCAAGACCGTCAGGTACTTAGATTTAGATACTGTTGATATTTTTTAGAATTTAAAGCCTGAAAACCATAAAGATATTATATAATATAGACGACGTATTAAGCTCTGAACCAGCCCTACTTTAAATAATAATAAAATATTTCAGAAGGAGTTTGTTGCAAATCTCAAATTCGTTGCAGTTTGTCATTGCACCAAATTATATGCCCTTTATTTTCAGCTACAAATCTTGCCTTCCTAAGTCACATCGCCATGACATCCAGAAACGCAACCGTCTGGACCGTTATCGAATCCGAAATATCTTCAAGCGTTTCTTGAGGAAGCTCGGAAACAGCAAAGTGGACGAGTGCATCTTGAAGTTTAAGTACCTGGTTGAACTGGCTGGCATCGTACCCACCCTAGGCAGTGAAACCTTCCACGTTAATGCCTCCTTGTCCCATTCTGATGTAACTTTCACGCATGTGCAAGTTACCGGGGAAACTGGACTCCAAACCAAAAGTTGTGACCCTGATGGTTCTCTGGTAAGAACAAGATCCTGTTACATTTGAGAAGCTGTTTGATTACTTTACTACTTTCTATTACTCTTGTGAGGTTAACATTTGAATTACTGCTCAAATTTTCCTCTACTTTTTTCCCTTGCCCCCCCCCCCCCAACTTTTACAACTTTTTTTAGTGCCAGACAGTCCAGTAGGTACCTCTCTCCTGTCTGCATGCATTCTGGAGCTCCAGAACCAAATGACTGACTGCTATTTAGCTTACCTGCAATGAACACAAGTGATGGAGCAAAGGGTCTCCTAAGTCATCAAATAAACGCTTCTCCAAAGCAGTCTTTACCTTCAATAATCAGGGGTTTTGTGTTCCTTTACTTTAACCACACAGTGCAGTAGGTTATTGCATTTTTTGCTTTTGGGGTTTTCGCGAACAGCAACATGACACTCGCTTTGAGTTTCAACTTTGACCTCGTCTTTTAAGAGTGTACTTTATGGCAACCAGTGAACACTTCACAAAGTCAGTTGTACACGCTCAAGCATTGTTACTCTGTAGTTACTGAGTCATGAAAAACTCCACTGTAATTCTTCACTTGCAGGAGTGGCAAACCTTCTGCGACTTCCAAGAAATCATTGACATCAGTATTAAGAGGGTGTGCCAAGATCAAGTTCCCCAAGACAGTAGGATGGTGACAATAACACGCAATGATGACAGATGCCTGGTGAGGGCATAGTTTTTTTTGTCACAGTCAAACAAACATACTGTAATTAAGCCTTATTTCTTTAATGCACACATGTGATTTTCACTACAGGAAGCAAGTTTCCAGAGTCTTAGAGAAGCTCAATCGTTTGTGTCACTTGTTGATGGCTACTTCAGACTGACCACAGACTCCAGCCACTACTTCTGTCAAGACATTGCCCCACCGAGTATTCTGGAGGGTGTCAAGCACCACTGTCACGGCCCAATCATGTGAGTCATTATGATAACATTTAATGAAGTGCAATGATCTTTCTCTCTCTCTCTCTCTCTCTCTCTTTCTCTTTCTCTCTCTCTCTCTCTCTCTCTCTCTTTCTCTTTCTCTCTCTCTCTCTCTCTCTCTCTCTCTCACACACACACACACACAAACACTTGTTTTAGAAATATCTTTCATGTCTTCTCTGATCAGATCAGAGTTTGCGGTCAACAAGCTGAAAAAGTCAGGATGCAAAGGCGGAGTGTTCCTTCTCCGTCAGAGTCCAAAAAACTACAACAACTTCTTCCTCACCGTTTGTGTTCAGGTAAAACGTCCTGCTGAGGCAAAGTAATGGATAAGTCTGTTTTTATTCTGAAGAGTGGCTCACTAGATTCTACACATTTCTATCTACTTCATAAACGTGGTGACAAAAAAGATCTTGACCAAAAAAAACCCCAAAAAACATCAACATTATTCTACCAAGAGCCACAATGAAGCTCTTCCAACCAGTTCCAGATTCAAGAATGCTTTTTTGAACACAGTTTTTCTTTCTACAGACTCCCCTTGGACTTGATTATAAAGACTGTCTCATTATTAAAAATGAGCATTATCGTCTTCCTGGTGTCCAGAAATCCTTTTCCAGCTTGAAAGAGCTCACCAGCTATTACCAACACAACAAACTGCTGCTGGCTGAAGTGCCGGTCAAGTTATCCTGTTGCTGTCCACCCCGACCCAAAGGTACGCCGGACACATGAGGTTCCCCAACTTCATATCACTGTACCTAATGTTTTTTTTTTTTTCTTTGCCATTGTCACAATCTAAACAGCTTTGACTTAAGGCCCAAGTGTGTCCAATCAGCTGTAATAGCAACTTGAATGATTGAGTCCTGATCCGTGTTTTACAAGTACAATATTAGCTGTTTTCTTAAATAAAACCAAGAAACTGCTGCGATAGTGGCGTCATTTTTACCCTAAATTATTGGCTAAATCATCCAGGTTTATAAACCCTATCTTGTATATAAGAGCTACATGTAACACTGCTATGAACAGAGGTAAGGACACTCCTAGGGGACATATAAATTCGTTAAAAATATCATGAACTCATGTAGCAGTTCAACACCGCATGTGTGTCTTCTTATCGTATAACAGTGAACCTGTTTTCCTCCCTCAGAGCTCACAAATCTCATCATCATACGTAACAGCAGCTCGGTAGAAGCTCAAGGTTCTCCGACACTTGCAAGGAACAAGTTCAGCAACGTCCAGTTCCACATGATCAAATATGAAGACCTGAAATGGGTGAGGTGACCGATTGAACTGCTCCTCCAATATCAGCACGTTAGCTACGCTCATGTCGTGCTGCTTCTATTGCTAACACTCCTTGGTTTTATCATGAATGAGCGTATGATTCAGGACGCTCCGTTTTCCACTCTTCCTTTTGCATTTGAGTCAAAAGGATCCGAGCGCTTGAGGATAGATGAAAGTTGGATCTCATTTCCGTTTGTATTTCTCCTGTCAGAATGAAAGCCTCGGACAAGGATCCTTCACTCGCATCTTCAAAGGATACAAAGCCGACAGTCAAGACGGGGAGAAACCCATGACAGAGGTTCTTCTGAAAGTGCTGGACGTTGGTCACAAGGACTGCTGGGAGGTGAGGCTCTCCGGATTGCAGTACATTTGTTGAATGATGATGGGTTTGCACACAAGCTTAAGAACTGAACCTTTGATGTTTTATTTTGTCGGTTTCTCAGTCATTCTTTGAAACTGCCAGCCTTATGAGTCAGATCTCCCACAAACACCTCCTCCTTGTTTATGGCGTCAGCATTCACGGGGCGAAAAGTAAGTGTGGTTCCACACAACCATTATTTAATTTGCTCAGGTTTGCTGATGTGCTTCCCTGCAGAGGATGAGAGCCGCTGTGACTGTCGTCACATTTCCACGCTGTTATCGTTTGATCTCCTTAGTCACTGCGTTATTTTGATACCTGCGCTTGACAAGCTTTTGGGGTAAACATTACATTACAGCTTGGTAATTAAGTGGTAATAGTGGCATAATAGGTATGTAATAATGAAGTAATAACAAGAATGTAACAAAGTGATTATTAGTGGGTAAAATCTGAATGAAATTAATGTAATGTGGTAATTAGCAGCCTGAGTAATGGGATAATGATGGGGAACATGTTTAAAGCTAGTAACAAGCTGAAAATATTCCATAGCATATATCAATGTGTTGTTGTGATGCATAAAATGGTCAGATCAGTAATATAGTGAGATTAATACTGTCACAAGCTGATAATAGTGAGCGAATATCGGTTGTTGTTCTCACAGTGTTATTGAATTAAATCAGCGTTGGCCTTGAGAATTCCATGGAAATCCACTGAATTCAAAACTGATTATTTCCATGGTATAATCCCAGAATTCCTCCTCACTTATTTCCAAATATTCCTGTGTTGTTTCATGGTGATACCGTAGAGTTGGTATGGTCAGTGCTATTGACTTGTTGAGTGGAAATACCTGTGGCAGTTTCTGTGTAATAACCATGAATCAGGGCTGCAAAATACTTTATATCTGCCAACAACAACAACAACAACACCAACAACATGTATGGAGGTAACTATCAAACGAATTCATTTTTGTTCTTGTTGAGCAACATGATTCTCTTCACCTCACATGACCGCAGCTCGGTCCTTTCTCTCGTGTTTGTGTGGAAGTACAGCTGTAGAAACAAACGTCGCTGTGCCTTACAGACATCATGGTGCAAGAGTTTGTCAAGTACGGGGCCCTTGACCTTTACTTGAAGAGAGCCAGATCCAAGTCAGTGAGCTGGAAACTTGACGTAGCCAAACAACTCGCATGTGCTCTCAACTTTCTGGTAAGATCCACGACTCCACTTTTTTTTTTCAAACAAATACAGTACAATGCAGGATTTGGTGATTATTTAATATGCAGCTTTACTCTCTTGTATGCATGTGTAGAAAATAATTTAAACAAAATCTGTACTGTAATCCCTGTTAAGTGGATGACAACATGATGACTATCCACATTAATGCAGTAACTAAATAGCTAACTTGATTCTCCTCTTGCAGGAAGAAAATAACATCATACATGGAAATATCTGCGCAAAAAATCTGCTGCTGGCCAGAGAGGGTGACCCATCCCAGGGCACCACCCCGTTCATCAAGCTGAGCGATCCAGGCATCAGCATAGCCATGCTGGGCAGAGACAGTAAATGTTACCTTTCATTATGATCATTTGTCTGAAACCATCATTCATCAGGATTATCTACAGAGTAGAAAACATTCAGTTAACGCCAACCTGCTGCAATCATATTAGCACACATGCTGCGGGGAATCCAAGCCCCGGTACCAGCGGGGGCACTGTACATGCCTCCAGCTCTGTGAGTACCAAGTCACCTAACATACCTCCTGAGTTTGAAGCTTATACAATGAGGTGGAGTTTCATTTAAAAACAAAAAATACAAAAAAAAATCCCCAAACACAAATTCATTTTTCAACACATGATACAATTAGAAAAGTAAAAGTGTTTCAAATGAATGAATACATAAATTCATAAAAGATGTGCTAGGTTGTTTTTTTTAATCATTTCTGCCTGGAGCACATGAATGCAATCAAATCATGGGTAATTTAGGATAAACTTGACATGCATTAGTTAAGAACCTAAGGAGATTATCTATATATTTACATGTTTGTGGAAATGTTTTCTCAGTTATGGCAGACAGAATTCCCTGGGTGGCCCCTGAGGTCCTGGAAACTCCAGAGAATCTGAGCCTGGAGTGTGATAGGTGGAGCTTTGGTGCCACAGTGTGGGAAATCTTCAACAGTGGGAATCCTCCGCTGCAGGGCTGCGACCTGGACATGGTACTTCACCTGTCACAAGTTACTAAACTGTACTAAACAAGCTGAGGGCTGATCTGGCAAGAGAGACAGAAATCAAATCAGATGAATGTTCACGTTAAACTTTTAGTAATCCCTGCTTATACTCTTTAAACCGTTAAACCTCCTCAGAAAAACTCAGATGTGTCAAAGTAGTGCTCGTGGGAAAAACTAGTCGAATAAAAGTCAGAGCTTTCTCAGCATATTTTAGTTGCCGTCATCGAGTCTGTGAAGGAGGACAGTATACAAGAGGGTTTATGCTCCTGTTTTAGTTCTGGTTGTTCATGACTGACAGAAAAGCTAGTGAACAAACATAAAAGCTTCGTCAAGCTGAGATATAATTAGTACATCACACTGAAACACAGCCACAAGTAACAAGCAAAACACATTTTTCACAATTCATTAGAGGAAATTCTTTCACTTGATGGCACCTTTTTTATTTTTCCCAAGAAAAAAAATAGAAAAAAGATCTGAACGATAATAAAAAATAATATTTCATGTGAGCTCAAATACACCACCAAGAGCAGATAAAGCTCTTGTCATGTCGATATTGTGCTGTTGATGGGGTTTTGTTTGTTTGTTTGTTTGTTTTGCTGTAGAAGCGACATTTTTATGCAACTTTCAAGCAGCTGCCCCCCTCCCAGTGGATGGAACTGGCTGATCTGATCGCTCAGTGTATGGACTACAAGGCAGCCTTCAGACCTTGCTGCCGCAGCATCATCCGCCAGCTAAACAGTCTGATCACGTCAGGTCGGCTCGCTCTCGTCTTCTTTTTCTACTCTGACTCCTCTGTCGTGGATCAGCAGCACTGTATCCACATTTTCATTAAAACGTAATCATTGTTGTTTGTTTTAACGGCAGACTACGTGATACTTCATGCGGTTGAACCCGTCACCCAGAGCCCGGCGTGGAGAGCCCTCAATCCTGCTCCACATGAGAAGACATTATTTGAAGAGAGACACCTGCGTTACATCTCCCTACTGGGAAAAGTAAGCGCGATCTCATTCGGTGCATCTGAAACTTATTTTGAGATTAGCTTTTATTTTAGCATCCATCCATGTTTCAAGTCAGAGCAGTTTTACTGTATGTGATGTGTAAATGCAAATCCGGCAAAAGGCCTTTAGAGAATTTTCTGTTTCCTTTGTTTTTTCTTTTTTAATTTAAATTTAAAACCCTGATGTAGCAGTTCAAGCTCTCGGGCAAGACAAGTCACTATCTTTGTTGAAGTGCTTCCAAAGTGGATTTGACAAAGACTGATGATTCCCAGTTTCAGGGAGGTTTGTCAATTCTATAGTCAAACAGATGGAGGTAGAGGATGTTAGCTAAGCTGCCGCCAAACACTTTTTCTTCACTGGCTATGAAAATGTGGAGGGGCCCCTTGTTGGTCTTTGCCCGGGGCCTCCAAATGATTACAAATGCCCCTGGTGGGGATCATTCATAACACACTTGAATGTCACTATGATATTGTAGGGTTACAGTTTCAGAAACTTAACTTTATTTGTTATTTGGGTTTGTTTTTTTGTTTTTTGTTTTTTGCTCCAGGGAAATTTTGGAAGTGTTGAACTTTGTCGTTATGACCCACTGGGTGATAACACCGGTGAGATGGTTGCCGTGAAGAGGCTGCAGCCCAATAAACAGTCGACTCTGGAGGACTTCCAGAAGGAAGTCAAAACTCTCAGCATTTTGCACTGCGACTACATTGTCAAGTACAGAGGAGTGTGC
Organism: Aulostomus chinensis; assembly: GCF_037954235.1. Taxonomy (NCBI): domain Eukaryota; kingdom Metazoa; phylum Chordata; class Actinopteri; order Syngnathiformes; family Aulostomidae; genus Aulostomus; species Aulostomus chinensis. Next base: position 9,214,760 of record NC_141333.1, on the reverse strand, counting down.
TACGGCATGGGTAATAAACATAAGCAAAGAAACAGTGCTTGGTGTAGAAAGGTCAGGGGAGACACTGATGAGGGCATGTAAATACTGATTATTATCCTCATTATCATAGAAATAATTACAGCTTTGAATTAACAGAAAGCATGTTGTGTTGTTTGGAACGGAGCCATAATTTGCCTTTGTTTTAAAAATGTGTATCTTCGCATCTTGAGTTTATTCATGAAACTACCTACAATATTTCCTTTTGTCTATTTCAGGTTTTGGTCACTTTCGGTCCCGGCAGAATATTTTGTTCTATATAATTTACCCTGTAATTCTTTTCACTGTTAATTTAAGCATTAAATTTAAAGTTCAACTTGGCTGACAGCGATTTAGGACTCGAGCTGTCTGGGAGTATCTGCTGGGGTTTGGATTGATTTTAGAACTGCTTCAATGTTCACAGGTCACCTCAGCATGAGTTTGGTGATGGAATACCTCCCACACGGAAGTCTTATTGGCTACTTAGAGAATAATCAACTCAAAATCAACACCAGGCGCATGCTGCTGTTTGCTTCACAGATCTGTAAGGTAAAAATCAGACATGTGAGCTCGAGTATCCCCCTGACTGCCACTGCATCCATTCGCTGACAGAGTTCCCGTGCAAAGTTTGAATGTCAGCTTTCATTTTTTTAAAAAACAAAAAACAAATACAAAATAATGACACAGATTTTACGCCACTATGAAATCATTCATGACTAAGCAGTTTTATTCGGCAGGATTTTTGCTCCAGCATTAATAACATTACAACCCAACCACTAATAAGATTCTCAAGGGTCAACGAAATAAAGAACGAACGCAATCGTTTTCTCTGTTCAGTATAATAAAAAAAAAGACTGAAGAGTTCACTTTCTGCAGGTTCGTGTATGTATTTCTTATTTTGTAGTTCCATAATACAGCTTCATTGTCATCTCTGAGATTCTATCTAAAGTCCATTGTGCAGAAACTTATATATTAAAAAAAAAGACATAAGTAGATTTTCATTCCTCTATTTTTACATTTTCCAGGGCATGGAGTACCTGCAGACCTTGCGTTACGTGCACAGGGATCTCGCAGCCAGAAACATCCTTGTGGCCAGCGAGTCGCTAGTAAAAATAGCTGATTTTGGTCTGACAAAGATTATTCCTATGGACAAGGAATACTACCGGGTCACACAGCCAGGAGAGAGCCCTATCTTCTGGTAGGTTTCCTTCTTCTTTTAAAATCTCAAATTAATCTTGTTTTGAATCTTGTTGCTGTGAACGCTTCAAGGCAATGATTGCAGAGTTGTTTTCGCAGGATGTGATTGGTATTGCAAGAGAGAGAAAATGTGCCAACTGACTTAAGTCCAAGTTTGCAGGGACATACACAGATCAGCGAGAATTGCATGGCGCATCGGTTCAAACTCCTTTTATTGCCATGATTTATTATTGCTCAATAGCAACCAGATGTGCCTACAAATCTTTGTCTTCTGCCTCAGTGTTTGTTTTGATTCAGTCACTTTGACTTGCTCATGTAAAAAGAAAAACAAAACTACAGGCGTTTCCCCCCTGTGCGCTGATGCTTTATGTAATCATTGTGTTTTTGTTGGTGTTACAGTCAGCCTGAAGGTACAAAGTGAAAGTAACATTTGAACATTTCAAAAAGCCAGCTGATTTCAGGACTTTTTAGGATATGACAAGCTGAAACGTTGCCATGTCATCATTCTGCCGGCGTTCCTCCACTCGTGGTTTTGCAGGTACGCACCAGAGTCCATCGACGAATACAAATTCTCCCAAAAATCAGACGTCTGGAGTTTCGGAGTTGTTCTTCATGAGCTCTTCTCTTACTGCAACATGAACTCCAGCCCTAAAAGAGTAAGCTTCATCACTGAACCAGCATAGGAAGTATTCCAGAATTATCCAGGGTAGTGAATAATCACTTACTACACTTGTCTTTCTTTCTTTCTTTTTCGTTTTAGCTGTGTATGCAGGCGATTGGACACCATGTGCAGGGTGCATCCATTTCAATGCATCTGGCAAATATTCTAAAGGACAACTGGAGGTTGCCTGCACCTGCTAACTGCCCACCCAAGGTATGACACTCTATATGGCTTATCATGATGTAAAGGTCCCTCGCTTACCTTCAGCATAAAAGACGACATTATACATTAGAGTCAGGGCCATCAGCAGGATGAGTCCGTGCAATGGGTGTGATGAAGAATGCAGCAACAGTGCATACCTCCACCCTGCTAGATCCACTGAGCAAGAAGGTGGTGAAACCTGATATTACTTGGACAATGATGGAGCAGACGAGTGCGCCCACAAGGTGGTGCTAGAGAATACATACGGTACTTACATATGCTGTGTGTGTAGATTTAATGAATGGGCCTTTCAGCTATTCAGTGAGCACAAAATATATTTGTAAGACATGTAAACAGTTGTGCTGTATTTGTTTCTCACTGTAATGCCACACAGGTCTATGCCTTGATGAAGCAGTGCTGGATGTACAACTTTGAGGAGCGGCCGTGTTTTTCCAACCTGGGGGACCAAATTGAACTGATAATGATGGAGGAAAGAGAAAACTTTAAAGGCTAAGTAAAGCAGCAAGGAACCTTTTTAATCAAGCATATTGTTTTGGTACAGTTTTCAAACAACAGTTGTTAAAACCCTGCACGGCAACAAAGACCGCAGCAGATTAACCAGAAAGAAAGAAGTGACTTGGATGCAGCGTGTATTCGATGAAGAAGAACATAGCGGATTTGAGTGGCATTCATGTAAAAAACAAAACAAAACCCCCCCCCCAAAAAATCACACTCATAAAGTGAGAAACTGTGCAAGACAGTAAAATCTTACCATAATATCAGTTTATGATCACTCAAGGGTTCACATTTGCTCAAAAATCCCATCTTGTACCCCAAGAGGGTTTGCAATCTTCCTTGTTCTTGAATGTGTTGTTGTATTCCTGAAGTAAAGAATATGCTCGATATACTTGGTTGTATTATTTGAAAAAAAAAATCTGCAAAGAATAGAGCAGCAAAATCTGATGATGACACTGTGGGTGTCAAATTTGAAGCCTGCGAACTTGTAAAGGACGACTGCGTGTGGACCACTTCAACATGACTTTTAATGCTCGGAGAAATTAAATCCACAGATATACCGGATGTGTTTGTTTACTTTTGATTCAACCCAACGCTTCACGGCGTAAGAACCTCTGATCTCTGAAACTCATCACTGGTTGACGCAACACCTCAGTGGGTTTTTTAATGCGTCGCTCACCTAATGCACTGCTTAGCAACATTATTTGTGGTCTACCGAGTACCAGCTGAACAAGTGCCTGCGTTTTTCCTTCACTTCACAAACATGATTGGCTTGTTTTTCTGCTGAATTTAGTCACATTTAATGAGTGGTGCATTATCTCTCCACAGCTTTAAACTGGTCAAGTTCCACGAGCGACACTATTCGCATTTTGTCAATTTAATCGCGAGGAGTCCCACAGGATAACAGGTGAATCGGTCCCGAGAGGCACTCACATTTACAGCAACTCACATTTGCATGCCTCCAGGTTGTGTGGTACACCGTAATTATCATTCTAAACTAAGTATCTTACAATACTACGTGCACCTGCCATTACATTATGTGTAGTGATGCTTGTGCTAGGGGAACCTTTGACAAACCTTTTCTGTGGATGTTTCGGCCAAGTTTGAACAAGTTGACAAATGTACACACATACCAGCTGAAAATTGAATGGCTCCAGCCCAACTGCTGTGCCACTTGTAGGAATGAAAAGGTATAAATGCATGATTTAGTAAAATATGTTCTTGGATCTTTCCAGGAAGAGAAAGAGGAGGAGGACTTCTACCTTTTTTTTGAGTTGTCACTTACCAGTCAGGCACAAAAAAAGATTTGTGAAAACCTCTGGAATAATCAGACACTTCCTGTTCTACTGGTTAGCCTGCAGTCTGGAGACCAACACTGGTTACGTATCATACGTATGCAGAGACGAATCGGTCAACTAATAAAGTCATTGAGAAAATACAACTCCTTGTTTAAATCAGACTGTTGAAAACAATTGCAAAACTCGCAAATGTTTTCTTAACAAAAATGGACACAAATTATATGTTATTCTTTTTCTTTATGCAAAAAAAATTGTCTTAAAAGTTGTTTATTTATGATAGATAATCCACAACATATAAACACAATAATAACAATTCTTCGTAATATATCACTTCAAATAGATCCACCCATGTGCATAACAAAAACCCACATTCATCAAAAAGGTACAAAAAAATGCTTTTATTTCAATGAATTGTTTTTTGTTTTTTTCAAAACTGCAGTTCCTCAAACAAGTCCTTGCAGACATTCCTGGAGTCTTCCAAAAATCGGAATATTTGATAGTACATAAGTTCGTACAGACACAGTTCTGCAATTCCATCAGTGTTTTCTGATAAAAGGCACTGAAACGATAGTCTCCTCATGTATGTTAACAAAAACTATCCACTTCATAATTTCTCTGTTACTTACAAATCTATGACCACAAGCTTGAATAAAAATATATAATTAACATTTTAAAAAAAACAAATAACCCTGAGAAATCGTGTTTTAATGAAATTTCTAGATGACTGCGAAAACAACAGTGTACGCGATAGCCCCGTTCACACATCCAGCTTGGACCCATGTGCACAGTACAACACAAAATTAGGTTTTAATACATACAACAACAACAAAAAATGTTGATTCATGATCACGGAGTTAAAGGACATTAACTTGTAACGTGGCGAAACACTTCGCTTTCATCACAACACCATTTCACTGCTAATGTTTAGTCTTTGGTTTTAAAGGACAAAAGGTAAAAATATACCTTTGAAATTTTCAGGATGATCTTACAGAGAACGAGTGGGAACAACCACGGCTTCTTAACGTCTCATTGTGCGGCGATGCCACATAATGCGAACTACTGGTTGCCACTGCAGAAACGAGGCCACTGCGAATCAGTTTCTATTCCTTTATGGGGTGAGGATACCAATTTCCTGGTTCTGCGAGGTGGGACGTGGCAGAAGGGTTGGTAGCAACAAAGACTGGAATTGGTAAACTTAGCATAATCCTTTTCCAACCCTCCTTCACCTGATCCTCAGAGGGAGACGAACATTTGAGAGTTTGCTAACCGGTTTCATAACCTCAATCAAGTTTATTTTGTGCCTTCAACAAATATAAGCTGTTGTCCAGTGAACAATAATGTTTTCCGCCGTCCGTGGTTGAAAGGGGAAGGTGTGTATTCACCATGGAACTAAGGATCCTCACATTGTTTCTGTGGTGCTAGCAAACAATTGTAACAGATATGATGCGGAGTTAGGGTGAGAGTAAAAACCACCACATGGAAGGGCCATGTGCTAAATAATATTCATAAAAATTTGCGGATGCAACAGTTTATTCATCCGACAGCTGCCTGGTTTCAAACTGCCAGGTAGCTGCAAAACATTACTTTTATGATTATTTACTCTGCAGTAAAAATAGTTCACCTGGGTAAATTTATGAAGCTTTTCATCTTTGGTCACTGGTGTTTGTGTTGCTTGAAACCAGCTGGTCTCCAGCACAAAGCAGTCATTGTCATCCAACACACAGCTTGACCCAGCAGTAAAGTAACAAGACAATAAATATCTGGCATACGTGAGTCAACAAACAGAGACATATTATTATTCTTCCCTTCTTCTGTCAATGTGAAATAAGGCATATCTTCTAAAACATCCCACAAAAAACAAACAGTTTGTCATTACTTTGTAGCTGTCAGCTGCTAAAAATGCTCCGTAATGGCTTTTGAATATGAGGTCCAACCTTTTCCTTCCAGTGAAAGTATTTCAACACTCTCTGTCCTTGTGTCTTGCTGCTCGGCCAATTTAAGTCATCAAAGAGGTTCTGCTGGGCGTTGTTGAAGCTGCTGTAAGAGAGAAGTGGGCGATAACAGTTCCTCGAAGTAAGAGTCTTTCCTGGAATCGTAGGACTCAGTGCAGGAAGCAAAGTGCCAGTCAAGTTCTATCATTTCCAGTTTGGTTCTGCTAAAGTATTTTCTTGACAGAACCACATTTCAGAGAGGGATCGTTGACTCGGTTCCACATCAGATACAACGGGCCAGGGAGGAATCTGTGTACCAGGAGAACGTCCCTGTAAAAGCAAGGATCATATCCATCCAGTTTGGAGGAAGGGACTCGAAATCCTGCTGTCTTCACACCCATATGGGAGGAAGGTGAGAGTCCTGCTTTGGCCAGGCACATCCCCATGTATACATCATCAATGGGTAGAAAAGGGATGGACTGGGACATGTTGTATATGACTGAAGCTGTGTAGCCAGACAGGAGGAAGCCCCCACCACCACAGTAAGGGGGGTATGACTCAGACTCCTGCACCTGAACTGGGATGTAATACTTGCTTAAAGGTGATCTAATGGGCCCCACATGTGTGATCAGGTGGCCAGTAAAAAGGTGTTGGCTTCCATTATTGCCCTTGAGACTTTGGAGGTACACAACCATTTCATTTGTGTTGACAAAGACGTCATCGTCACCGTTTAGCAGGAAGCGAGCGTTCGGACAGTTTCTCTCCATCCATTCCAGGAAGACTACTTGCTTCAAGGTGAGGTTGTAAAACGAGTCACTGAAGTCCCACTGAAGGATGTCGTTGTACTCGCGCTGTTCCACCTCCAGGAGCTTGTTCAACCTCTCTTTCTCAAAACCTTGATTCATCGTTCCTGCGATGAAGACCCTTCTGATCCACACACCGTTGTGTAACCTTTCTTTAGCCCAGGTTTTGCGCAGCACCTCTCGGCGTTCGTAGTTCTCTGGAGTGGTTTTGACAACCAGCAGGAGGAAGACTTCTGCTGATTTCTCAGCTCCGCCACATTTACCAGGAAGGTCCAGCAGCATAGGGTAATGGCGGCAGTGACGATAGTAGAGGAAGTTCTTTATTATATTGGGAAGAGAGTTGAAGTCTGTGACGTTGGCAGCAGAGATATTTCTTTGACATCTTGGCCAGTTGTAAACATAAGGGTTACTTTTGGGGGATATATTTTTTTGACTTGAGTCCACCCTCACACCATTATGAGTGAAGACTCTCTTGTGTTCTCTAAAGTCTTTGAAGAAATGGAGAACCAACAGACTAAGAGTTGCCAAAAGCAAGATATTTTTTGCTTGGATACCTCTCATTGTTGCAAATCTGTTGGGACAAAACAGAATGAAGTTCCATGAATCAACAAATCTCAGTCTGATGCAGTTCAGGTGTCCTGTAGTAGTTTCTTATCGGTGAGGGTGTGATGAACTCACCACCCATTGTTTAAAGAGCAAACATGCTTGTGCTGGTGACTGTCCAACAAAGGCAGAGTTCAACTTGTTTGAGAACAAGATGAAAGAACAAAAATGCATTTCGACTACATGTTTGCAGTAATCTGTCGTGTGGACTGAGAGATGGGGGAGAAGGGGGAAGTCTACCTCACTAAATTACCACAAGCTAAAACACATCACTTGTTTGACCATACACGGGACAATAAACACCATGATTTATGAGGCCACTTACATGCCCATGAAATGAGTGACGCATGTAAAACAGGTAATTAAAAACAGACAATCAGTACCTAATTGTAAAAGTGGAGAACAAAAATAAAACAGAGTTTTATGACACCACTGTGTGTGTTTAGTTTGCTTCATGTCAGCGCAGCGTCTGCTCTCTTTGTTTGGATGTGCATTCGTATGTTTACACCAATTAAAACTCCTCTATCCTCCTCCTCCTCCATTTTGATCAGAAAGGGTTTGGGTTTTTTTTGTTATTTTGTTTTGTTTTTTCCATTCCATGTGTTTCGCTGAGTTAATGTTTCATTTTGAAACAATGGACCTGAGCGAAAAGTTTGGCGGACGTGATAGAAATCTGGAGCTCGCAGAGCTGAAAACCTCCAACATTAATATGATTTCAAGGATGCACAATTTTGAAAAAGTAACTACACTTGGGATATCATGTGGCTTGTTAAAGGGAATCTAGATCTTTACAACATTATTCAGTCATTTTTAGAGAAAACCTGTTAAAAATGACAGCAGTGGGATTTTGGTGGAGATTTGTATCAAACACAGAGGTTTTCCTGAGTCTGCAGACGAGTACTGACATTCGCGCAGCACCAATGTATTTAATTTCAATGTGATTTTGACAAACCATTAACCTTTGATGAATAATCTACCCACCTGGGATTCAGAGATCGCTGTACAACGCATTGCAATTTGGATTGAATTTCAATGGATTGTGTAAAACTTCCTTCTGATGTGAGTTGGCACCATAACAATGACTGACTCAGCAATTAATTACAGTGGTATTATTCATCTTTTGTACTTCCTTCTAATGGTTAAACCAGTGCACATTTTACACTGCCAGGTAACTGAAGAGCTGGTTTCAGCTGCAGGTGGAAAATTTCCCATAAATGTGAGTCTTAAAGGTGTCAAGGACTGCCACACCACACATGCTTTCACGTGAGGTGCTGTGCCACACTCACAGCGTCTAGACGAAGATGCCTACACTCAAACAATAGTCCGATCACGTGTTGCCAGCTGGAGAAGACAAAGAACCAGCTGAGCGACACCTCCCAACACACGCAACCGTCAGCTGATCAGCAGCGCCCCCCCCAAAATCCACAGCTCCCATTGGGTGAAATCCACCACAGCCAGTCCCAAAGTGTGACGTCACCTAAAGTTCTGTCGACACAGAAACCCCAGAAACGTTCCGCTTCTGGCGTGGACCTTCACTACAAACGGCAAACCCGTCGCCGACAGAAGTACCGACAACAGCCTCCTCTAAGACTAGGCCTGATCCCGCGTGGCGAACACTCTAGTCTGAGTTAGAACACCTTTTAACTATTAGGCCTACGGGTTTCCTTCGCTGGACGAACTGATTTGTGGATGAACACCTTCTGAGACTGCATTCACTCTTCAGTTAATGGTCCTGTTTTCACTTCCCTTTTTTCAAATGTCCCATTGTCAGTGTTGTGGCAGGTTCTTCCTCTATCTGATTTCATCTTAGTCATTTATTGATTGACGTACAGTCCACCGCTCTCACAAAGGGCATACATGGCAATTATGTGTCCTTTTTAAGACCAAATGTAATTTATTAACATCTTGGCCATCAGCACATACAATTTTCTGATGATTTTGTTGCTGATTTCGGTAAAACAAAAACAACAAAAAAAGAATAGAAATAAAATACGAACAAAAATATGAATGCATAACTGACTAGAAACCCACAGAGACATGAGCTGTATCAGGGCGTAGCTTTAATTTGCAACTCAATCTAGATTAAAGCAAATTCTTACGCTAATCTTGACGAGGAAAAAGAAAAAGTTATGCCAGAGTGCTACAGCAGGAAGAAGAGCTATGCTACAGCTCTGAAGAATAAACCAAGCGCCGTCAAAGCTCGGGGGCCAGCAGCGACCTACAGGGGAGAGCAGACTGAGCCAAACAGCAGACGTGAGGTGGCTCAGATGCTGTTTGGGTGTGGGGTGTAAACACATCAGATGCTGTCATGTCTCCTCCGCCTGGGTGGAATATGTTACATAGGAGTTGTTAAACATTTAGTCACTGGATTAAGCACCGAACTTGCGAAATACATATCCAAAAGGAAAAACAAGTTATCTTCAAACAAAGTTGTGAAATGACAGATCTGTGTGCCCTGCCTTCGTAGCAGATAAGCCTCGCCCTGTTACTGCAGGACAAATCTTTGAAGCATTTATCACTCCACCTCTGAACACAGCAGCTATATATAGCTGCCGTAAGTCTGCCGGTTTACTTGAAATGCACAACTAAATTGCTCAGTTAGGGAGACATTTTGGTTTTTCCACAATTTTTTTTTTCAACAAAAACGACTTTACTGTTGGTCACTGTTGCAGCAAACATGACAAGAAGTGTGTTCACGCACTGTCGGCCAGGGTCTATGTCTTGCTTCATGTCTTCTGCTTTCTTTTCCATTACATGTTTTTCTAGAATGTCTCCATCTGAGTGGCATTTCAGCTGACCTCATCTATGTTTCTACACGAGTAACTGATGATTTTCTTTTCTTTCTTTTTTTTTCAAATACACGTTTGAAAACTTGTAGTCATTTGGGTATCGAAGGACTTTTGGAAGAGCCACAAACGAGGAGAGCTTGAGCTAAAAGCTCTATGCCAGGTGACAGATGAATACACAGTAAGACGGTAGCAGTCACCACCTCCTCCTCTGTTCTACCTCATGACTGAAGTACACCAGAGGAGTCTGGTAGGATGGGATCAGCCACAACATCAAAACACTGACAGGTTTAATAATCAAAGCTCTTAACCACATTCAATAATAACTGACAAATGAAACCTGGTTTTAATTTGTGTTTCGAGTTTAGATGTGTGTGTGTGTGTGTGTGTGTGTGTGTGTGTATGTGTTATTGGCCAGTGGTTTACCTTTCGGCTAAAGTTAAAAATAGGACTAAACGCGGGTGCATTACGGGTTATTGTTAAATTAAGGGTTATTGTTAAATTAAGGGTTTGGGTAAGGGGCTAATTTAAGGCCTTTATGCCGACGAATGCTCCCACAAATGTAGCTGTGCGAATGTGCTTGTGTCAGCCTCCTTTAGACTCACGCGGCTATCAAACTGTCAAACGTTAGCTTTTATCAGCTTTTATTGGCAAACCGAAAACCATTTCCGCTTCTTTTTTTTAAAACCCCTTTGCAACTTTTCATTCTTTTTTTCAGTCGAACTGGGTTCGAAGGTTGTTGTTTTTTTATAATTAAACAAAACAATTCAATGATTACATGAAATAAGTTTAGTTATTTTTGACTGACTATGATGACACACTTGACATATAGTCATGAAAATTGTGACAGGATCAGGAAACCGCCCAACGAATAAAAACCCCACTTCCCAAGCGCGAAAAAAAAAAAAAAAAGAAGCCAGAATTGTGCTGCAGCCAATATGTGAACAGGCTGAGCTGGTTCGACGTCATTGTCAGAATAACACAACGAATAGTGCGTGGATCAGGTTTGAGGGCTGTATTGTATCGACTTGCCAACACAAAAACAGTGAAAATCCAGTACAAACGAAACTGTCCTCTAACTTTTATTTGCTCTTAACTATACAAGAAAAATACACACAAAAAAGGGCACAAGATGAAACACAACAGTGACGCAGCAGAATCAATAAAAGAGAGAGTTCCAACTTCAAGGAAGCCAGAGTTGCGCCGTCTCTCCTCTCTAAAGCGCGGCTGGCCCACACCGTGAACGTTTCATCATAAAAGATTAATTATGAGATGTGTTGTAGCATCTCAAATAGGTTTGATAGAGAGGGAGGGAGAGAAAGAGGGGTAGAATACAAATGCGTAACGGATACAGAGCATTTCTAGACTTAACAACAACAAAAAACATGTATTGTTTATTCGAGAGCTTCCGTCAGATTTGGCCGAAGGCAGCAGCGGGCGCGTGGTGACTGAAAGAGCCGGAATAAGTTGCAGTGTAAACGCGGGTGTGAGAGTACTTACGTGTTTAAAGTGCTACCTGCTGTCGTCGTCCGGACGGAGATAACCAGTAAATCTCGAGTGCAGCGGCATCACTATCCTCTCCTGGGCGGTGCCTGCCCGCTCATAAAGTCGCTGCAGCGGACACCGCTGCGTCATCCACGTCGTGTCAACGTCGTCGAAACGCATAAAGAACATGTGCTTTTGAATAGGAGCGCTCAGGAAACACATGAATCACAACACTGCAGTTTCAAATGTATATTTCATAGGTTTGTTTTTTTCTCCAAAAGAATCAGTGAGAAAAATGAAGAGAGGGAATGCTGCTATAATGCAGGAGGGTAAATTAGATAGGTTTATTTACTCAAAAGCTCATTCAGTCCTTTAGATATCGCATTAAAACGATGTTTAATCCAAATATACATGTCGAGCATTGGTACATGGGAGAAACTGAGCTCTGAGCTTTACTGTCCCGACTGATAGATGAGAGCTGGGCTCAGTTGTTGAGTGAATTCCATTGCAAAGATTTGCAGAGAATTTCTTTCATCAAGGAAAATAAGAATTGCACTTTATATCTGAGCTTTTTTTTTCTTCACACAAACACCCAGACACTAAGCAAATCTGTGTTCCAGTTGTCTTTAGAGTGGCTGAGCACAAACATCATAATAAACAAAAGTCAAATGAGAGTCATCATTAAGAATTATACTGTAGTAGTGGACTGAGACTTTCATTTCTGTTCTTGATTGTCCAGAGAGGAACCTTTATTTTGTTCAGGCTGGTTGAATTTTGCTGAGATGAAAAACAGAGAGAGAAAGGAGATCTTAAGAATATGTGGTTATTTGCAAATGTTCATTTATCAGTACAAAGATTACGCAGATTTATTTTCTCATGTCATTTTTGAGGAAGCGCCTGACTTTGCAGAATTACTGGTTCTGGTAAGATGTGCGTATATTTCAGAATTGAAAAACTCTTGTATTTTGTGAACATACTGAAACTGATAACAATCAGATGAGGAACTAACTGCATTTGTCCTCTGCTTCTCATCAGGGTTTAGAAAGTGTTTCTTCTCTATTTGTGTCATACACAATCAACTTCACACACACACACACACACACACACACACACACACACACACACACACACACACAGGTAAAGTGGCCATCTAGCAACTGAAGGGTTGCTGGTTCGATCCTCACTTCCCCCGGTGACCATATCGAAGTTTCCTTGAGCAAGATACTGAGGCCCCAATTGCTCCTGATGGCCCTTCGACAGACCGGTGACCCGTCCAGGGGGAACCCACCTCTCATCCAATGTCAGCTGGGATAGGCTCCAGCCTCCCGGTGACCCTTGGTGGATTAGGATGGATGGATGGATGGAGATGTGACAGTGAATTTTTATCATGTATCCTCTGTTGTAACTTTCTTGGGCCTCATCCTCATAATTTAGGTTGAATTGATGATGATCTGACCACCCCGGGCCTTGACCTGGGACTGGGAGTAAACCTGTGGTGTCTTCCGTGAATTCTTTCTGTTGTTAGAACACCTACTGATAGTAAAGCCAACACTTACGACGCCAGCGTTTTCCGGATGCATAACAGTGTTTAGACTACGTGAAGGTCACATTTGTGCAGGATGTTCCAATTCTGTATTACTGGTAGTGGCCCACATTACCAGTATGACTGTTTAAGAGGGGTGGGACACAGATGTTCCGGGGGGGCTGACTCAACCTCACCTCACAGTGAACCTTGTACATCTGTAGTGGACATCAAGTAAAGAGTCCAGTGTCAGCATCTCTGCTTCTTGTGTCCGACGAATTCTTTCATCACACTAAATTTCCCTACAAGATGGAAGTTCAAGAACAAGATACAAGAGAGTGAGCCAAAACAATGAACATTTTTAGTTTTTTTTTTATAAGTTTTCTTTATTGTTAAGACACCTTTGAAAGTGAAAACACTTAGCAAAGGGATTACTCTATGTTAGCACCTTCTGTAGCGCGTGCAGATCAGAGGTACATGGGTTTGAGTAGAGTGAAACAAAGATGCGTATCAAAGTGGTGACTCCTTCCGTGATGGCGGACATAGCAAAGAACCAAATACCCAACATCCCAGACTGAAGACACCAAATCCTTCACACTTCACCTGTGGCAAACAACCCCTGTGGCAAACAACCCCTGTTATCACTTAACAGTTGATGCATTTAACTGTATACAACTTTTCAAGTTGTATGCCTCCTAAAATATGATTGCAGTTTCTGCAATAAGAATGAAATATTTATTCTAATACACCGAGTCTGCATCCAGGTAAGAAATACTGGCGTGTGACTAAAACGATTGCTCTTGTGGTTGTTAAAATAGTTCGTCATGTAATCTCATCAAGTCTTATCAGTCTTACTCAAAGGTCAGTTCCATTACTCATCTGTTGGCTGCATGCACCTTTTTTGGTAGCATGCACAGTAAATAAGTGCGAGTGGGCACGTGCATGTTCAGTAGAATGTGAAGTGAAGAAAAAGAAGGCTTTTTCCCCTTCATTTTCTCTTCAACTGCATGTGCAAAGACTCTATTTCCGAGGGGCTAAGCGTGCTTCCTCCATCACAGGTGGGAACGCCAGGCACTTCTTTTCTTTGTTTAGAAATATGAAGCACTTACAGCCTGCGGTCATGCGAGAGCTCACATCAGCTTCACACAAAACTACTGACAAAACCTCAAGTTTTACATTCTATTTCGTGCAATTGTGGCAAACCCACAATGCAGATATGATTTCATTATTCAAATTTAATTTCTTGTGTGTTAACAGTTCTATTTTTTTCACAGGCACTCATCGTTCAAAATTCACCTGCAAACCATGTATTTTACTCAATTCTTTTTTTTTCCCTAAGGCTGTCAACTATTTATTTGTCACTAACTGTCCTCTCAGTTCCATCCTTTGTCGTTTCCTGTCAAGTTCCCAGTAAGTCGAGTCTGCAAGTTCCCCAAGAAATACTTTCCTTCACATGAGAGAAATAACATCAAGATGGAGAGTGGCAGCAGTCTGCATTGTCATCTTCCTCTCTGGGATTAAACCACTTGTCCATTCTGTGCTGCAGACGTTTCTTGAGCTGCAGACGGCGCTGGATTGAGATAGCCCTGTACTCCTGGGCCTTTAACTTGGCATAGTAGTCAGAGAACTTGTTAAAGAGGAAGGAGATCGGCATTCCGTTTAGGATGATACCAAATGAGATACAACCAAAGGCCACAATGCGGCCCAGGATAGTTACGGGGACCACGTCGCCATAGCCCACAGTGGAGATGCTGACCTGAGAGGAAAGAGGGAGCAGTTAGTCGCTTCTCATGAAAATGTTCATTAAAACTGTTTCTGAAAACAATCTGGTCAATGAACCATAACCTGAGTGGAGTGAACCAGTGTAACTGGATGGATTATATCAACAGGTGCAAAGAGTCCCTGTTAGGTTAGAAATGATAGCTTGATGCAAACAACAAAGTGCTAAAAAAAACAAACCTGTAACCAGAGTCATTCATTGAAGCTGCACAGGTCAACGCTTTTGTAATAAAGAAAATTAAAACCAAAACCAAACTACTTTTTGTAATGTGGTATAGACTGACTGCAGTTCTCTATTCTGTGTGCATGTTTTACAAAATTAAACTTTCAACTTTTCAGTTCACTTTTTTTCATCTCACAACTTCCAGCCTCCTTTTATGAGAAGCAAACGGCAAAAAACCGAAGCAATGGCTGTGTTCAGATTGTCTTTTTGCCAAAAACATGGCTGCAAATGATAATATGACTCTTGCAGCGTAGTCTTTAGATTCATTGTAATGAGCTGGCAATATAAAACTTGCAGAGGGGTCAGGTATATACAGTATGGTGGCCCTGAAGTGCAACGCAAAAGGAGAAAACACAACAACATTAAATCTTAAGGAAACGGTAGGTAAACTCAGGTGGCACAAATTGATGCTGATTGGGCGATGTCACTGCCTGCCACTTTGGCTGGAAGTATGACATTTTTTCCGTCTTTGCCCGCAAGCAGAAGGCGCCAAGGCAGAGCGAGATCAGAGATGTATTGTTCAAACTGTGGGACAGAGTCGCCGGAAAAGCCAAGGCCAAATTTTTGCTGTGGCTTGAGGCTTCACACACACACACACACACACACACACACACACACACACAAATTCCTGGAGACAATGTATGATATGATTGCCCTCCTCACCTCTGCTTCCATCACCTGAAAAGTCCTGCTCCCTTTAACCAACTCTTCAGTGTGCAGATACTGATATTGATGTCATGAAAGGCTGACAGCATACCAAGTATGACATCATAATTATGCCCAACATCAAAATACAGTTTGATGTTGTTTACTCTCAACTCTGAATCACACATCACACTCATGTTTTAAGTCCAGTGAGTTGAAGAAAGGGAAAGAGACGGACAGTGACGTCGTCCATTCAGCGTGGATACATGCTGCCCGAAGGGACCTACCTTTCCCAAAAGAGTTACAGTACTGTTGTGTTTTCTCTTGATGCAGTTGTGATTTCACTTATGTGTTTGTGTTTTTTACTTTTGCATTTGTGCTTTCTGACTTGCAGTTGCGATTTCTCTTTTGTGTTTGTGTTTTGCACTTCGGGGCCACCATAGCAACAAGCTGGATGGTCTCCAAAGGATCAGCTGTTTAACTACTTGAACTTTACAAAGCATGCATGTTCCACCTGTTTACTTTAAAACAGATTTATTTTCTTTTGGTAGAAACCCTGGCAGAAATATTGACCAACCCTGTGATAAGCAAGGTCCACCGCCCCTTCCTTAAAAGTCTATAGTCTCAGAAGCCATGATACTGAATAGTCAGCTACTGATACTCACCGCAGCCCACCACCAGGCATATGGGATACTGGTGATGGGAGAACCCTCAGTTTCCCTCTCGGCTGAATGCAGGAGAGCTGAGAAGGTGAAGATTCCCATGGCAATGAAGAGCAAAATACAGCAGGCCTGCTGGTAACACTGGCGCAGAGTGAACCCAAACGCCCTCATGCCGGTTGAGTGGCGGGCCAACTTCAAAATCCGAAATATCCGCAGCAGCTTGATAACTTTCAGGACATGGCTGACCTTACTGACCCGAGCCATGGTCCTCAGGTCCTCCTGTGCATTCACGTCGTCGTTGTCGGAAAAGGCTTCGAAGAGGATCTGGATGAAATAAGGCATGACCGCCACCATGTCCACAAAGTTGAGCCCACTCGTTAAAAAGATTGTGATGTTTGGAGTGGAAGCGAGGCGAATTAGATACTCAAAAGTGAAGAAAACAATAGTAATGATCTCCACCCACTCCATGTATGTTTTACCTTTAATTGTGTAGCCCTTTAGTTCCTCCACAGTGTTGAGAGTCATTGCCATGATAGAAAAGAGCACAAAGAGGTTGGAGATCACAGTGAAGCTCTTCGCCCACATTGAAGAGTAGGGATTCTCCGCAAGGTTCCAGAGGATCTTTCGAGCTTTCCCAAACATCATGTCCTTGAAAAGCTCATCATCATACTTGACCTCAATCTCAGCCAATAACTCCTTCTCCACCTTCAGGTTGTCCTTCAGCTCATCCACCCTCTCCTCAAACACCATCCAGCAGCAGAGTTGGGTGTCCCTCAAGCTCAGGCCCCAGTACGCGATCTCCTCCTCAAAGTTGATTGGGCACATTTCCCGTATGACCCACAGCACTCCACTAGTATAGAAATGGCAGATGTGGTGGAAGAAGGCCGGGTCACGGTCAAAGAAGAATTCGTTCTTGCTCACAGAGTAGTCATCGCACATCCTGAGGAGCTTTGCTCTGTCCCTGCAGACGGCCAAGGAGCCTATCCGGGTTTGTGGATACTTAGCAGCACACTGTTTGGAGATATGAAAGACCTTCCCCCCAACATTAACCCTGATGCTCTGTGGTTGTTTGGGTTTCTCTTCAGCTGACGGGCACTTTGCTTTGTGTCCAGGGCTGTCCAGATTCTCCAGAGAACTCCATGCTTTGACAGTTTTCTCCTGGGAAAATGGGAATGTTTTGTTGTCCTCTACACCCTTCGACAGGCAGTTGATAGTAGAACGACGATTTCGTAAGCATTTGTCCAGCTCGATCTTCTTTAAAGCCATAGCACCTGTGGTTCAAGGCAGGAACTCAGTGACACAGAACTAAAGGGGGGGGGGGGGGCATAACAGGAAAAACTCCAGAAAAATGAGCCTTCTCAAGCTATCCTGTTGAGTTGATATCCAAGTGGACAGAGGCCTTTCCTGTTTTGGAGCAGATTGTCACCTACAGCCAAGTGTAGAGGAGGATTCCCCTCCTTGACTGTTACCACGCAGCGGACACACAGGCATTTGATAAGTTAGTAGATCAGGGACAAGCATTTAATCTCATTGGTGGATTTCCAAGTTTCCTTAAGCAGTTGTAAATCTAGTGTGGGTGGCAGGATTAGGAAACAAAGTTGATTTAAGGATTTTTAAGTGACGAGACAGAGTCAGCTGAGGCCTTACTGAGAGTTGAGTTTATTTTGCTCCCTTTATTCATTTGACCTTTTTCCTCTTCTTTCATTAATGGGGGGTCTTCAGATGCCTGCAAATGATTCATCGCGTTGGGAGAGTCCATCTACCCATCACTTGTCTATACCACTTTTCCTGTTAAGGGGGGGGCTGGAGCCGACCCCAGCTGTCATTGAGGCAGCGAAACTGGACATGTCACCACTCTGTTACCAGGCTGACATAATTCACACTTATGGACAAATTAGAGTCTCCAATTAAGCTAACTGGCATTTATTTAGTTGTGTTGATCTCTGGGGCTCCACATGTTCGTATTAATTAATTTAAGACATTCATGTGTTTATAAAAGTTCTTAGGATTAAGACTGAATGTGCTTCCTGTGGCTGGAAGGCTTAAGCTGAGAACATATTGCTGGTCTGCTAATGTAATTAATAAAGTGCAGAGTGTATCTAAAAATGTGCCAGTCAATATTCTCAGTGTCAGAGGGAAAGACTGGACATGACAAAGATGTCTGGACATAAACATGTAGGAAAAACAAAGCACTTTATTGGATTCATTTAACCGTTTTTTTTTTCCCCCATGGTGCAAATACAGAGGTGCAACATCGGTAATCCTGCACAAACATAAATAAAGCCCTTTCTTCAAATAAATACCAACAGCACAGTTCAACAGTTTGGGCCCACGGAGAAGTAGTTCTCAACAGGCTCACATGGATTTACGTCTGTATGGCAGGTTTATACATGAGAAAAACACGGAGAGATTTGATTCACACAAGGCAGGTTGGTCAAACATGCTGTCACACCTACAATAACCAGGCATTTGAGAAAACATGTTTTCACTGTAACACCAGTGTTCAGAGAAAAGAAATACTGACATCTACAGCAGAGGAGGCTTCAACTCTCCGTTCATCCTCCAGTACAGACACTTGTAGCAACCCGAGTCACCGGCGGAACCCCTCACAGACCCTCACACATGACTCAGGAAAATAAAGAGATTTTCCTGGTAACAGAGATGAAGTAAGTTAACTACTGACTGACAGCTTGGAGTGACATTTGTTGTATCCTCCAGATGTGAAGGACGTCTTTATCGAAACTACGACAGATGACCCTCGTGAGAGTCGAAGCTGCTACGCTGAACAGTGATCCAACACTAACAAGGCCACTATGACTCCAAAGCAAACAAACTATGAAGATGTGCGTCATTCCATCCATGAACAGCTAGGTTCTGAGTTTTAGCTTGAATAATACATGCAACAGAAAGATGGCTGTGTTCAAGTCTTACCCTTTTTGGTGCAAGGCAACAGATTATTTGATGAAAAAACAAAACAAAACAAAACATTTTAACCGTGGATGTACAGTGATGGTCTTTCCATCAGGTAAAAACTGATTTCTGTTTTCAGGCAAGTACAGTTCTGAGTGCTCTGACACAGGGTTCAGAAACTCTCAAATCTTCTTTCAGAAGATCAGACTCCAGAATGGCCTCTGGGCAAAGAGAGATGATGCGGTTTTGTAGGCCATACTTAAAGTTCGCATCACCGTGGGTTCCCTCGATCAAAAGCCAACAAGATTTTTACTTTGGATGATTGAAGAAAATAAAGAGCGACTAATAACTCATACATACAAATTTTGTTTCAGTGACTTAACTTTCCCAAATGGTCACTTCTAAAAATAGCATTTGCGCTTCAAAAATCATGCAAGTACAAAGCTAACTTCAGGTTATGAAAACTAGATTGCAGATGCATGACTTCATTCAGGAGTGCAGTATTCAGCGATGTCACGCAAAATTTATTTCACGCCGTTAACAAAAAATCCATTGACCTTGAGACGAGGGAACGGGACTTTCAACTGTGCCAACTAACTTCCAGGTTTAAGGACTCGGCCCTGTACTATTCTGTGCGGTCTGAATCCGCACAGCAATTAAACATCCTAAAAGGACACAAACACACCAGCGGAATGCAGTTTAAGGAAATCTGATTGGCTGTTTTCACTCTCTAATCACGGAAAATAGCTTAAAAACTTAGATGACAATTTTCCAGAAATAAAGTTATCATTTCGTGGGTTTAACAGCACAAAGCTCAACAGATATTTAGTTTAATAGCAGTGAACGCTAACATGGGAAAAGGCGAAATGTTCAGTGTTTTAACTCAAACCAGCTTTCATCCAAATTGTTGGCAGGTCCATTTACTGTTGATCAATGAACTGGTGAATCAGCTGAACTTCCACTGACCAGCTACAGCTGATCAGACAAAATAAGAATGTGAATCAATGACGACATTTGCACTGATATGCCAAGCATGAAAGAATGGGTGTAAGCTTGCTCCCACATTGTAAAGGAACACCATCTCAAGCAAGCAGAATCAATATGCAGCTGCCCAAGTGAAGAGAAACCTCCTTCAAAACCACCCATTCCCTCATGTGAAGTCCAGGGATCTCCTCAGTGAGTCCAACACCAGGAGGAGAGGGAACTCATTGGGGATTAGCTCCGTTTTTTTTGTCTTGCCATTCCCGGGGACACCACCAGAGGTTGAGACGGGACCAGGTGAAGTCAGCCGACCATCTGTGTCACACCTTCAGTCACTGTCCAAGTCCAGCTTAAACAGAGTTTCCTGGCGGCGGAAAACACACACGGCTTAGACAACATGCCGAACCAGTATAAGCTTTTAAACCCGATGGGAGCGGGTCAGGCTATGTTTATGTAGGAAGTTGCTGGACAGTAAAGCAGGATCATTCTCACATTCGATATAGTTTTCCCTTGAGGGTTTGACTGTACCGTCGATAAAAATCAGGCTGGAATATGTTTGGGATGACTCCATTTTGCTGGTGAAGTTTATTTACACAGCACTTTGTCTTGTAAAAAAAAGGTCATTCGGAGCAACTCAAAATAAATAATTAACATTTAAACAACTAAGAATAAGTCAGTAACTATCTTAAAAGGCTCAGTAGTTTTGAACATGATATTTGTTAAGCACTTTGTCCACTGTTGTCTTGGTCTTTATGGATGTGAGCACAAGCCATTTTCCTACATTTGGTTTGAGGCCTGGGCACCTCCAGCTGACCTGCAGGGCTGAGACACGTGTCGTGCTCACACCCCAGCACACATACCTGGGACATATTCATGGCCGTGACCAGTAAATGACTTCTAAACAGCATGTAGCTCTGAACATTCAAGTCTATATTTAACTGGACGCCAGCGCAAGGATCCAAGAACAACAGTAATGTGTCCCGCACTCGTAGTTCAATGCCGAGCTGCTCATTTGCATAACCTGGAACACCTGAGCACCAATATTACATCTACCTTGATATTCTTGTCTTTAAACAACATCATAAACTGTCGTTGTAGCAGCTTACATATCGGAAACTTTCATACTGAGCCACGAGGGCCTTTATTTCTAACAGGTACCTTCACAAGCTTTGTGGCAGCAGAGTCGAGGTCAACATGTTTGTTTTTCCTCTATTGTTAAACACAGCAATGAGGAGAGAAAAGCAGGAAATCTGCTCAAAATAGGAAACGGAGCAGCCAATCATGTTGCTCCTTATTTCAAAGCAGAGGTGGCTTGAGCCTGCAATACCGCAGACCTTCAGATTATGCACTTGCGTTTCTCAGTTGTCTTCTGGATTTTTCTAGCACCTACTAGAAAGTCCATGTCCATTCTTGCTTCTGGATCCCCCCCCCCCCCCAAAAAAATCATGATAATTTCATATTCTTAAAAGTGTGAACTTTAAGTGTCACTGCAGACAGATATTTTAAAGAAAGGTACATTTCTCAACAATGACTTTACTTCATGTGAGGCTTTGATAGGTTTTGTTGTTGTGAGCCATCTTTTTTGATTAATGAGCATTTCAGACTTTCAAGCTCGATAGTTTGTCTTCCTCTGGTCCTCCAAAAAGGTATCATCTTTCAAGATCTGACCCAGAGTTTTCAAATAAATAAAAACCCCTCCAGGAAACACCTGCTGATACTGAGACTTCAGTTCTGTGACAGAATCAATGGCTGCATTGACGGAAGACAGAGAATCATACAGCTTTTTTCTGGGGTGCAGAGATGAATGAAGGCTGGGATCGGTTGTATTAACAGCGATCTCTATGTCCCTGTCCTGTTCAAGGACGACTTGAGGGAATTTCCTTCAAATTTAGCACAAACGTCCACTGGGACTCAAGGGTGAAGTGAAAAGCTGTTGGTGGACAAGGTCACAGTTATTATTTGTCAAGTGGTGTTGTATTCACAAACACGCACCTGATGGAAGTTCAGTGTTACAGCAAGAAATATTCTATTCTATCTGCTCTTCCAAAGTCTCTTGCGAGAGAACGTCTTCCATCCTGAAATGTGTCCGTCATGTTTTCCCAGCATAAAGTTTGGCCACAGGCTCGAAAATAGCCATCAAGTGTGAAACCAACACCTCAGTAAAAGAGTTAAATATATCCCCCCTCTGATGGTATGAGGGGGCTTGTGTGTGTGTGTGTGTGTGTATGTGTGTGTGAGAGAACACAAACATCTCTTGCCTTGACGACACACGTGTCTGCACCCTGGATGAGCGGGTCCTGGGACTCTTTGAGGGAGAAGCTCTGCACAGGCAGAGTTCTGGAAGGCCTGAACTCATCTCTCCACCACAGCACAGCCATTCCCACCAGCAGCAGGCTGAGGAACACTGGCAAACACACACACTGAATCACTTTCTAACACCTTAGGGACCAGATGGATGATGTCACCATCATGTACAGCGTCCATTATTTCTCAAAGAGACAAACAAAGTATACACAATAAATCTAAAAATGGTAAAAATGGACTGACTGGCCCATGTCGAGAAAGACTGGTCAGTTTAACGCTCGCAACTCTTTCAGTGGACAAATATTTACAATATATGTTATTTAGAAAAGTAAAGCAACCCATGCCCTCTTTATAATTGGCCTTCAGTCACAAAGGCTCTGTGTTGCATGTGAGTGACTCAGCGGGGCGTCACCACAGCCTCATCAGTGACATCACATTTATACCTCGGTGTCCAAACTCCTAAATTACAAAACACTTATGTTGGGTGGCAGATGGGAAAGTAATAAATACAAATATGAGAGGCCAAATGACATCAGTATGAGAATAAGAGTCTTTCCTGTGAGCCACCATGTGTCTGCTTGTGTTGATTCACAGTGTGTTGAACTGACACTCACTGATAAGAGAGAGGATTCCAGCAAATGCGGCGTGAGACAAATCTGATGCAGGAACTGTATGAGAAACAGCAGGTATCACTTGAGGTTTGGGTTTTGTGGTCTCTAGCGAAGGGCAGATGAAGCGCGGTGTTTCAGATATCAGGTTGATGACACACCCGTGCTTGCACGCCATCCCAATACGTCCACATACAGCTTCCCCTGCAGTCCAGCAGAATGTTTGTTTAGATGAACCCGGGTCACTTTATCTACTCCTCACCAATTAGGAAAAGTCACAAGCATGAAGTTGCTTTCGATTGGTCGTACTGTTAGGTTGAAGAGCAGGCTGGATGATGGCGACGCCGCCCGGGGAGGTGACATTGTTCAACAGTACTTGGAACTGACTGCCGTTGTGTTTGTTGGCTCTGCAGATGGAGTTCGTAACTTCGTCACTCCAGTACACAAAACCCTGAAACAGAACAGACACTCCAGGACTTGTTCAATAGTGGCTTTTATCAATGAACTGTTGAGTTAAATTTGAGGTTTTCAAACTCAGACGGTTTTGCTCCCCTCAGAGAAAGCTTGGAATAAAGTGTCCCTTCAACTTCTTTCCATTACTTAGAGTTGTGTTTCTGGTTGCATATGTAAGATTGCGTTAACTGTGGATTTGTCATGGAGGTCCGATGCCTCTTCCTTGATGGACAGACCCACTGATGATGACGTTACCTCAAACACAGCCAGTCCCAGCGGCCCGTCCAGATAACCGTTGGACTCCACCACAGTTTTACGGTGGCGGCCCTCTAGAGTTACTCTGGAGATGCTTCTCTGTCTCCGATCAACCCAGTAGAGCAGCTGACGAGGCATATCTAGGAGGAAAAAATGGATCACATCAACACACCGTGAGACTTCAAGTCCTCCTGCTTTAAATGGGATGTTGGGAGTTGCATCACATGATGACCAAACATCAAAGTGTCATCTGATTTGTGAAGCAACAAACAAATGAATACGTAAACTTAAGGAACACTTGCCAACAGATCACAAGTCAGCTTATTAAGAAAGAAACGAACCCCTGGTGGCCAACATCCATCACATGTAAGTGTCTTGAGCGCCGGTGTCTGGTATGGTGAGACTAGGCAGGCTGCAGCTTGCACCATTTCCTCTCTAAACAACCGTGACTGAGTGGTCAATCCAATTTATATCCAAGTTGAAAATATCTGCTATCATTCCAGTTTCACAATCAGTGTTATTTCTGGTAACAGAATCCTTCCTTTTTAAAACAATGGAAACATCCAACATTGAACACACCAACTTCCTATTTTTCAGGTTGGACCCGTGAGCAAACTGGCAACTGAATTATTTTAGTGCGGATTATTCAAGGCCATGTTGTGTCCACCATCTGTTTCAAGGTGCCAAATTTAAAGATAAAAACACTCAGTGAAAGAATCCAGAACCTACCCAGAGAAAGAGCGACAGGCTGGTGTATTAAAGAAGAGACCAGAACCTTTCTGCCCCGACCATCCAAGCTCGCCCTCACAATCTTTGGAGAGCTGCCACACTCAGACCAGAAGAGAAACCTGGAAAACCAGTGGCAGGTTTTGTTTCATCAGAATCTCGTTTGGTGCAGAAGGAATTCATCTGCATATCAACATAAAGTAATACAACAGAAGTAGTGAAAACTGTACTCGAGGGCGACAAGAGTAAAGTGATTTATTTAACATAGAGAATATAAAAGCAATGATAAAAACAAAAATAAATCTTTAAAACAGAACATGTAAGCAGGCTGTGTGGTGGTAAATGAAGTCCAGAGAACGTCAGTCCTGTCAGAGGAGAGCGTCTCATTCATTTCATTTAAGAGCTCAATATTTGAGACTCACTGAGTAGAATGATGGAAGCGCATGGACATTCTATTGTGCCCATGTGGTCGGACCTGAGAACGACTACCGTGGACTGAACATGTGGCTTAGTGACCTAATGTCATTTATGCAATCACTTATTCCTGGAAGTCCCCATCATTTTGCCTTGCTCCTCCCTGGATAAACACGTGACGACAGAGCAGCGTTGAACACCTATTCAATCTAAGACGAGCATTGTATAAGCTTCAAACAACCAGGCTGAATGGCTTTAAAACAAACATTTCAAGAACAGGATGTCCTCCTCACATCTTTGATGGTTCATTTGATTTCTATCAAGGTTAAATGTCAACAACAGGCCTCCCTACCCGTGTAGAGGGTCCACTGCCACTGCACACGGCTCCTCCAGGCCTGTGATGAGCACACGCTGGGCTGAGCCATCCAACAGGCCCACATTTACGGAACCGTTCTCTGTGCTGGTCCAGTAGAGGAGCTGGTGGATCCAGTCTAAAGCCAGGCCTGATACTGAACCTTGAACTTTCAGCACTGACATGGCACGCTGGGACTTTTCACTCAAGGAAATCCTGCAAACACAGAAACTACTGATAACAGAAGAAGACTGACAGTGGGTGAAGCTCGATTCACATCCATAGAATGACAGTCCAACAATGGAGGTGGGATGGAAAGACCTGGCATGTATTGTGAAGTACTGTAAACTGGTATTTGAAAACCAAAACAAAGTTATGACTTAATATTCATTTGTTTGACGGCAAAAGAACACATTTAATTTATTTACACGGTATTCTTACCAACCCTACATGCCGCCACGTGCAGGTTTCCAAGGATTCTTTTTTTTTTGGTTCGGCAAGACAATTTTTTTTCTTAAGTCAATACAAATTTCAACTCATACAATGATAGTCGTTTATGTAAAAATGTGGCTCTTGAAATAAATTTTCCTCGAATATGGAAAGTGTGCAAACACTCGGGAGTCGGAGCGCATATGAAAACCAAACAGAAAAAAAAAAAGAACCATTCGTATCCAAGATATGCTACAAATCAAATGTTTGGACGTCTTCGGTCGGCAGCTTCTCCCCCACGGTGGAGGACTTCCTTTCTTCACTGATGTTTATGCTCAACGTCCTCATCGGGAGTCATTTGTCTGAGTTTAGTCATTTAAGAAGGATGGAGGAATGTCTTTACTGTCATTGAACAGACGGCAGGGAAATGTAGCCTCATAGCTTTCTATCTTTATACACCTGGTAGTTTGTCAATGGGATATCACATTCATCATTTTTCTTACAATGCTTGAGCAGCACCACGATACGGTGCAGTAAAAAGGAACAACTTGTCAAGGCTGTGTTGCTATAGTTCTCTCATTGACAGGTGACCTTATCTAGTAGAATTGGTAGATGCCATTAAAAACAGAATCCAGGGCAGCACCTTTGATCGTATTGTCTCTCATGCAAGTGCAGGATGCATAACAGAACAAATAGTTTTCAGTTTCAGCTTCTCATGTTCCATTGGGTTTATCAGTTTACCTGTGAGAGCAGGGATACAATAGCAGGAGCGGGGACCATTACACAACTGTCTCTTTATTGATTTATCATCAATTGAAATGTCAACTGATAGGAAAGTCAGGAGCTCTTATTGCTGAATAGGTGAACCATGTTGGAGGCTTTGTCCTACAGTCTGTTTGACAGGACGTGGAGAGGACGTCATGAGGCAACACAGTCCCACAGGTGTGAGCGGTGGAGTGACACCGGGCAGAGTTTGGCCTAAAACAAACCCGGCAGCTGTTTTTCATTACAATAATGGATTCATAGCTTGCTTGGGCCAGCACGTGTCTGTTCTTGTTGAGACGACGGGCTGCGTTAATGTTACAAGAGTCACAAACCTCCAGCATCAGCTCCCCTCTTACCCGAGTATGGATCCTGGTCCTTGTTGTGCCATGTAAAGCGTGCTATTAGACACCAAGGCCGCCACGAGTCTGGGTCTTGGTAGATGTGCAGCCACTTCCATGTAGCTTCTTCCAAGCAGGCTCAGCTTTCCAATGTCTTTAGATGACGTAAAGACCAGCTGAGCTTCAACTCCTGGAGGGACAGACAAAAAAAGACCAAAAGTGTTGTTTCTCATCAGTGACGTGTGATTCAGCTCAGGGACAAGTCACATGCAATCACTGACTGACACACAAAAGTATTCTGACAGCTCCTACTCAAACACCATTACAGCAAATATGTCTGCTAAGAGGAGCCCTTCACCATCGGTGATTGACCTCATTGAACGTATATGAGCCAATCACATCTCGCAGGCTGCTACACCACACACATCTAGAGTTCAGAATAGACAAACATTAATAAAAGTGACATGCATCTGGGTTTACTTTGGTTTACGAGTTAAAAAAAAAAGAAAAAAGAAGACACACATAAAATGAATCCAGCTCCAATACGAGGTATCCTGAGAGGCTGCCGAATCCCAAACCACACCTCAGAGCCAAATGTCTCTGATGGATTAAACTACGTGGCAGGCCAGACAGTCGTCTCAGCCGTCCTCAAAAAGGTGTGGTGAACAGCTTTGGTTCTTGTTCTTAAAACATTCTGAGTAAGTTAAGAAGTCTAAGACCAAAGAACAAGGATTCCTGTTTCCTCCTCAAGGTGAAACAGGAAAAAAAAAAATTAAAAAAAAAATACTTGAAAGATAAGGTTTATCTCAAATTAGGGCCACCCCCATGCCACAGGGATTCATACGGGATGATGAAGATTTCACCGATAATTTGCCGCTCACCGTTAGCCGTGCACCCTCTGTTGTCTGGAGTCATGTGGTAACCCTCATGGCAGTCGCAGGCGAGGCTGTTTTTCGTGTGAATGCACAGCTGATCACAAACATCCTTGTCAAGGCACACGTCGACATCTAGTTCAGAAAACAAATACTTGAAGCACTTCATTGGAATGTGTTAAAATTCTGTTTACTTTTAAAAGCAAATTCCTCAGAATAGAACATCAAGAGGCAGGGCTGTGTTGGCATAAGTCCATTGTCATATTGTAGTGTGACGCAATCGCTCACCCTCACACTGGCTCTCTCCCAACAGCCTCATGTTTTCCGGACACTTACAGAGGAAACCCATCGGCAAGTCCACACACTCATGGGAGCAGCCCCCATTACTCACCAGACACTCGTTCAGATCTGCCAAAAAAAAAAAAAAAAAAAGAAGAGTACTTTCATCACATAGCACAAGTGTGATGTGTCAGTGAAAGAGCTGCCTTGTCACCACCAGGACGTTTATGGAGCTTTAATTCAACTCTCATTGCAGTAAAAGAGAATGAAACAAAAGTGAAACATGCGGTCTTTCATCCAACTATGTTTCTCCTGATAATTTCAAAGGTTGGAAAAATGTTGGCATTGTTTCCCCACAGGTCACTGATAAGAGGAAAAGATTATCCAGTGACCTTGAATCACTTGACACGAAAAGGTGGACCTGCCAGAAGATTTTCTGCTGTTCACTACTGAGCAGAGCAGTGTCGCCCTCTGCTGGCAAAACAAAACAGCAGCGGACTGAATTGAGATCATATGAGAGGTGCTCTCCCTGGAAGATGCGACGAGGTGCCAACGGTTCACACAGCATCCAAACCTCCTCGTGCACCTTTCCAATGCTGGAATGGTGGTAGAGATGCAGCTGCCAATTCCCAAAGTTGACAACCATCTAACAAAACATATCTATTCAGGTGTGATGATGTGAAACTGTAATATTTTCTATTTCAATTTCAAGCTATCATTTTTCAATCAACACACACACACACACGGGGGATTTCAAACACCGTTACTGTCTGGAGGTACAAAAGTGTCTTAAATATCACTGGACTGTAAAATGATGAGATCATTAAGCGGGATCTGAAACCACCACAAAATAGACAAATATTTCTAATATTTTTTATTATTCCAGTGCATCTGGCATTACAATACGGGAAGATATTTAATGGCATTAATGGGGATTTTGTGGGAATGAAATGCCTCCAACACTTGTTGTCTTCATGCTGTAATCCTGCTGACAATAATAATGGTAATTATTCTAATTTGCAACCTTTCATCACTTACCGCAGTCATACTCGTCGCTGCCATCGGAGCAGTCTGGCGAGCCGTCACACTTCCAGCTCTGGCGGATGCACTGCCCATCACCACAATGAAACTCAGACAGCGGGCATGTGGAAGAGGTCTGCAGGCGGGGTGAAGCCAAACCACAGGACTCCAGGGTCTCGTCACGCCCGTCTACGCAGTCTGCCTGCCCGTCACACACCATGTGTTGAGGCAGGCAGGCATCGGACCGACCACAGGAGAAGAAGCCATCCGTGCAGTTGTGGCAGGATTCCTCGTCACTCCCGTCGCCGCAGTCGTCTACAGCGTCACAGAGGAAATGTGAAGCGATGCAGCGTCTACTGCTGAGGCAGGTGAATTCCTCCTTCTGACACCCCAGGTGACCTGCATAACAAGCAGAGGTGTAATCATCATCTGAAGTGTCATCATTTATAAATGAAATAGATGAAATATCCCAGGAGACAACACAATAATTAAAAGGAACAAAAATACAAATAGCTGAATATTTAGAGCAAATCTAGATACCAAGGTTGTTCAAATCTGTGGAGTAAAATACATGACAGGTGCACAAAAGCTAAATTCACATGATAATAATGACATCTTTGGACAGTTTGAACAGCATTAATATAATATCAGTCAAATCCTTCTTGCTTTCCTATGGTTTGTCTTTTTGATGAGGAAACACCAGTGTAGCAATATCGCCACCTACAGGATGATGCTTAAACAGGGACTAGGATCGTTACGGGTCCTGCACTATTGGAGATTTTATTACAGGAGTGATATTTTTGTCAGATTATTCTTGTTTTATGAAAAGCGAAACCTCAGACAGTCACTGTTACATCCTCAGTACAAACATCCCACAGACAAGAATCCCGGTGTGACAGTGGAATAAGGAAGGATACGCAGATATACGTGTCACACACTGCAGCTGTATACTGTGTAAAAATGGTGGTGTCATTTCCCCTGCTGCTTGATACACGTCACCCAGATCTGCTGCTGAGTTCTGCACTTCTCAGCACAGAAAGCGTAGTTTGTTCACTCTGCTGCTTTTCCCCCCCTCTGGCCGAGGCTCAAAACAGACTTTCAGGTCCGTGAACTTAAAGCAACACTGCCCATATTCATATCTGTTGGCATTGCTCATAATTAACCAGGTTTATATCCAACCAGCACAGTCACATAAGAACCTTTTAGACTTCTTTCTGCTGCTGTAAGGGTTGCATTTGCTAACTTTATACAGCTTATGGCTCACACAGAATCCTTCAGGAATTCAATAATTGTCTCTTAACAGGATTACGAGTGATTTCAACACACCAGGGCAGAACATGCGCGAACAAATGTACTGTTAAACAGCATGAACCCAGAATCTCAGAGCTGATGAAGAGTTTCCACAGGTGTGATCTGTTATATTTCTTATTCCCACCTGAATGAACCATTCAGGATTTTCTGTTTAAAGATGCAAAACAGTCCAAACTGGGTCTTTCTCCACCTTCAAATCAGGAGTAGGTGCAGGAATCGCACAGTAAGTCGCAATATGATGTGAGCAACAATAATTGCAACATGATACAATGTGTCTGACTTTTGTTACAGTCGATATCTCGCAAAGGAATCCAGTCCTGATAGCAGACATTTTAATCACACATCAAAATGTATTACCGCTTTGGTAACTTATAGTGAGAGGAAGTATCACAATATATTGACGCGGTGCCCTTTCAAGTAAAGTGTGACACTTAAGTTCAAGTAGAGTTCTCAAAAGTGCAGTCTGCATGCAGCGCTTCATATTTCTGTAAGGACATACTCTTCCAGGGAAGCAACGGAAAAAAATCTGTTTGGTTTTCACCATGAAAGGTTATGAGA
Source organism: Aulostomus chinensis (assembly GCF_037954235.1). Lineage (NCBI taxonomy): Eukaryota > Metazoa > Chordata > Actinopteri > Syngnathiformes > Aulostomidae > Aulostomus > Aulostomus chinensis. The sequence continues at coordinate 9,183,858 of NC_141333.1, read as the reverse complement.
ACAAAACCCAGCGCCTGTGTGTGTGTGTGTGTATATGTACTTGGGGAGCTCAATATTATACTCACTGCAGTTACGTTCATCTGATCCATCACCACAGTCCACGTGTTGATCACAAACCCGCTGTCTTTGGATGCACCAGCCATCGTTACACCTGAAGTCCAGCTGCTCGCGGCAGGAAGGCAGCAAGTGACCGGCAGCTCCTGAAACAACAGTCTGAAATATCATGCCCCGAAATGAAGTTCAGATTGAGTTTTTTCACTCTTAAATCACAAAACATCACTAAAAATCCTGTGCAACATTTATTTTTTCCCTTGCCAAATCCTGCTAATTTTGGAACTTTGTTGAATGTGATTTTTCATGAACAGAATCAGATGTTAGTTTTATTTATCATCATCATCATCTTTAATTTACAATGCTGCAAATAGCCCGTGCACACACACGCTCAGTGTATTTAAAAGCTTTTGCACCACTGCATTTATAAACCACTGAAAATACTCAAAAGGAAATTCTGCTTAAAAAAATACACTTAGTTACATCTGCAATTTCAAAAAAATATCCATAACAGATACTTTTGAAGTATGTTTGAAAATACAGTGCATCTTCAAGCATTTTAAAAATACTTTTCCAACACGTAGCAAAGCAATGGCTCATATGGTTTGTTATTCTCGATTTTTGTACTCCGATTGCTTCAGTCAGCAGTCGCAAAAAAACGACTTTGATGCTCGGATTCGGCTGAACCCGCCCGGGTTGTATAAATATATGGATTTAGAAACCAGCGAGCACAAGTGTGCTGCAGTTCGCATTGTAAAAAGACTTCATTCAAACTGACAGGCTCGTCTCGGAACCTTCCAGTCCGTCTTGCTCCGGTAAAACATTACACGCACATCTGTGTGTGACTATTTGTGATTAAAAAAAAACAAAAAACAACAACTTACCCAAGACAAAACACTGACTTATCGCGGTTATCAGAATAAATAAACCTCCAAGGTGTCCCATGCTCGGCAGTGTCCTCCACCGTCGCATCCCAGTTGGCGCGGAAATATGACGCAATAGTTACTTCTGCTATGATTGACAGCGACACCAATCCCTCTCCCACGTTCGTTCGGCTTATACACACGTTCACCGCCGTCGTGAAACTAAAACGGAGGCAGGTTCCAAGGTGTAGCTGCATGACCTTGAAACAAGCACGTGACACTTTCTAGTCAAAACATTGTGTAAGTTACGTCTCGTGCTCAACTGAGACCCGGCTTTTAACACCTGACCCGCCACCCAGCCGCCGCCATTTTGAACCTTCATTAACGTGATTGGTAACTCCTGGGATGATCTCACTTAGTTGTGCTCACTTGGGAAAAAAAAAAAAAAGGTCCTCCAGTTGTGGCGTCGGTGTTGACATTGAACTCCAGTTTGTTTACAGGCTATTCATCCATCCCTCTTATTTTCATGAACACCTTGAGGGAATTCCTTTACATCCATCACAAATGCAACAAGGACGGCTAGTGAGAGATGCAGCAAAGTTTCGGGTTTAACAAAAAGGATTTTAACCGATTACATCATGCACGTTCAAAGAGTGTATTTAATTGGAAAACATTTCAAAAATGTTAAAGCTAGTAGATGTTAACAAAGAAATTTAAATGTGTGGCAAGGATAATTTTTTTAATGGGTAAAATTGTAGTTTTGGACTAGATGAGAACTGACAGGAGAAGCTGGTGAGGAGTCATGACTGAGTCCTCGGAGAACTCGGCTGAATCAGTCCCAATTCCCCTCTCACATCGCGACTTTTGACATTTTCACCTGTAAAAAACTGTATAATGGGAACACAATAACCAGGGGAGTTTGAACACACAGCACATTTTATTCACATGTTTGTACAGGAGACACGGACTGGGCCAGCTCTGAGGCAGTCAAGAGGTCACGTGGTGGTTCTGCTCAGAGGTATGGCTGGTCTGTGGACAGCGCCGGCTCCTTGTATACGGCGCCTGGAGTCACTGGAGGCTTGACTGGGGCTTCAGCAACTTGGCTGGAGGAGAAACCGTTTCAGACCTGGTTAACGTACTTCCTGAGTGGTCGGACACATAGCAGACAGCTGTAAGTACCAGATTCGTTTTAAAAACTTAGCACTAAAGCAGTTGGTCCTGCACATCTTATCATCACAGCATCTTTGGCAGCAGCTGGGTTAATGTGTGTCGGGAAAAAAATGCAGTAAAAACTGAAAAGTCCAATTTTTTTTATTCTTAAAAATCTAAAAAGTGCATCTCCTATTATCAAACTGCTGCTCTGACCTGACATAAGTGCACAGACATAATCAGGCTTCACATTCGCCACATCTCACAGTACTAACTCAACAGCTTCATGAGAGTGTGAAAATGTACACAACGTACTGCCAAACGAGAGTGAGATTGAGGTTGACAGTCAGCCGTCACTGCAAACACTGGTAGGAGTGGTTCACACATTTTTGTGACAAGGTGGAGAGTGACAGGGACCAAGCACACGTCAACAGATCTACTGGATAAATATTTAAAAATCAATCGAATCCAGTCCATCAGATCTCTCTCAACAGATGTGATCCATCTGCTTTCTTTGTTAACGCGTCATACACATTTAAATGTTGTCGTCGGGTGAGGCTCTCAATAATTCACCGGCATGTACTGAGGTTACCTGCCAGCAGTGAGCGCCTTCTGTGAGGACATGACCACCGTGGCGGGGGTCGATTCTCTCCGTCCATCTCTAGTGTAGTAGTAGTTGTCAGCGAATTTATGACTCGGCCCAACTGCTAGTTTGGGTGGTGGCTGCGTCCTGTGCAAGGAGAATGAACAAGTATCTTGATGAGATTCTGTAAATCTGATCACTTTTTCAATCACATCAAATGGATTTCTTCTTTCATCTACCAACACCACAAAATAAATCCTCAAAAAAAAAAAAAATTCAAGGATGGGATGTTATCAAACCCAACTGAAATAGTGTTGCAATTTCAAGGGTTCTTCAAACTCTAATAAGAACTCGTGTGTTTTTTTGAGAATCATCAAGCGTGCACACAGGACCACTGCCGGCTCTGAAACACCCAGAATCCTTTGCGCTTGTAATGTTTGACATGCAGCTCAATTGTGGAGAAGTCTCATAGAGGCGGGACTCAAGAGGTAAACAACCAGACAGGATACCTTTTTGTAAAATACATTTTGGTGTAAGAGATAATCTCCTGCTACTACATGACTGTCAGGAGGGGAAGATCATCTAAAAAAAAAAAAAAAAAAAAAAAAAATCACTATTCAATGTGCAAGAAAACAGCACTGCTTCCTTGGGCTATAAAGGCTTTAATATAACTTTATTAGCCATTTGCAAGTTAATCTTGATAAAAAAGAAAATCAAAGGCTCAGAACACTGAAACAAATCATGCATTTATAATAAAGGAATAAAGAGTTGAAGTGCTTCGTGCAATTTCGTATAGATTATACGTATTGTGTGATTTTAAGAGTTTGTGGTGGGAAAAGCAGGCGTTCAATAAGGTATTGTTTTGATTAAGTATAATTTCAAGTGGAAAATATTTTGGGCAAATAGTCTATTCAAGTAGGTGGTTCTGACAGCTGTCAGGCAGTTTGATTTATCTAAATGCATATTGATGTGCGTCTCAAAAGGAAAACCACGTTTGGTAACATTGCTCGGTAACAAGGATGTTTTTGACGTATTTTACCTCTTTGACAACTCTCCATACCGAAGCTGCAGTTTGGCTTGCAAATCGTGCTGAAAGACAAACACCATTAAATGAAAAGCCTGTCAATGTGCAGCGGAAATTCCACCCAACCTCTGAACAGCAACTCCGAGTAGCTCCTGCGAGCTAGCTAACATTGACAGTCATACCCGTTCATTTACAATCGTTCGACGTTCCGTGACAAGAACGCAGGAAAAAAATAATATATTCATAGAACTACTTCTCTTCTATCCGTCTTTAATCGGTGTTTCTAACTCACCCCTGACAGAAAATTTCGGAGCCTCTGGATAATTTTTGTAGCTGTAGCCATCTTTGCTGTTGTGAAGGGCACAAGATTTCTTCTCCGGCAGATTAAATGCGTTTGTCTGCGCGTCACTGACACCTGGCGGCCTCAGGGAGAATTGCGACCGCGATGAAGAAGCGCGTCGCGCAGCCACGACTGAACAAAAAAGATCTTTCAATGTTCAAATTCGATTCGAATCAATTCATTGATTATTTGAATATCAAATCACTATTTACAGCATCAATAAAATTCATTATATCAAGAGAAAATTGTTATCTGGAAAATTAATTTTACTGTGGCATCACTTTATTCTATTAATTTTCTATGTATTTATTTAAATAACCAAATGCACAGGTGCTTCTCAGGTTTCTAGCTTTTCAAACTTAAGAACAACCCCAGTATGACTGAATTATTTTATATATAACAGTTGCATAAGAACACCAGCGACTCGATATTAGTCAAAGAGAAATACAAATTTTATTGGTTACACAAGAAAACACAGTACAGGGCGACAACGCCAGTATACCATGCAATCAAGTATTACAGATGTGTGTCTCATGCAGCATGCACTGAACAGAGGAGTCCACAGGAGAACACATGCACAAGTACAACATTCTCCACTGCTCCTAAAGAATATCTCATCACTAGCTGACTGATCTTGTGTGTGCTTAAAATCTGACTTCAGTGACATCACTAAGGGGTGCAAGCGATGAGACACAATACGTGCACTACAAGATTCTGATGTGCAGCCTTTAAATTTAGAGAACTCGAGAACTTTTTGCCATATTTTAGAATCAAGTCTGGTATATTGCAGTGGTTTATTCCAGCACTATTTCACTTTAATCACCATAATGATTTATATGAGTTGTACATCCAGTTTATTGGAGCTTTGCAGGAATTGTTTAAAATGCCTCCTCCCCAAGCAAAATCTAAAAACAAGTAAAATTTAAGTAACCAGAGCCAGAGTTGTATGAATAATGTCCGTTAACCATCTGTTTCTTTTTAGTTTAGAATGTTTTGTTGAAAAGGCTGCGAATGTACTTGAGTTCTACTAATCTGCATAGTTGTCACGTTACCGTCTGATAAAAGTCTCGACCTCATGTAGGTTAAACAAAGTAAGAGTCCAGATATCAACTTCTCCAGGTAGCTACATAATCCTGGTTATGTTACCTTCATGTAAACACACAAAGTATTTCAGCTTGGTGCAAATTTAGTCTTTATGAGCAATTTGGGGGAAAAGAACCAAAAATTGGCCTTCTGTGACTGTAGTTTTCATTCATGGCATCAAAGAGGGTTGTTTCATCATATACAGCCACAGGATATAAAATGTTTGTACAGTACGTAGCGTGTTCATGGTAAACTATCCTGTCAGACAAAAAGATCTATCCAGTGATGTCAGAATGTTCACTGACACGATTCGGCAAAAATTAGCACGGGATTTTAGTTTGTTTTGGATGAAAGAAGACGTCAAAGGGAACTTCATCGACTTGAACATCTCCAGAAGAAGCAGAAGGAAGTTTTCTAATTCTCACGTCCAGGAGTACAGGCAGTGAAATGAAAACGAGTTAAATCAGATGGGTCATGTTAGAAAGAGGTGGGACTGACTCAACCGGACAGGTGAGACTTCATTGGCGGGTCAGTGGAAGAAAATTTATCACCAGCTTTTCAATGGAAGGTTTGGGTGCTTTTCCCTTTTTTTTAATCAATTGTAACAAAAAAAATAGTATTTTGGTTTCAACTGGATGGAAAAAAAAAAGTTGAACAGGTCACTTTGGGCTCTGGGAAAGTCTAAGAATTATTCATTTTTATTTATACAAAACAGTTCATTGATTAATCATGAAAATAACAGCTAGTTGTAGAGCTACACCACTCTAGTATAATACAATCAGATGTCCAACTAAACTGCTGGTGGATGAGTTGCATTGTGGGTAACTTGGGCACCAGGTTTTGCAAGAAATGTGGGGGAAAAAAAAGCTGTAGATGTGATGCTTTGGTCCTGTCTGAGTCTGATAATGTTATAAAGGTTCAATCCGTGGAGAAATCTTTAAAAACTAAACCATTCTGATGTTTTTAGCCGGTGCAAATGCCAGCGGCAACCACTGACAATTAACCTGGAAACTCCATCTGGGTCCTGGAAATGTCGGGTACAATCAGGACCGATTATAAAACACTGCCCTATTTAAGCAGCCTCTGTGGACGCTCTTTTCCAGCACGGCCCGGCAGACGACCTCGTCATTGTCCTGGTGCACATCGTGTCTGTCAGCACGTTTGGAATTATACACAACGGACTTAATAAAATATACATCAATATTTGTATAATACAAAGACATAAAACATTTGTTCATACAAGCCCTGGATTTTGGATTCATTGTAAGTGTATCCCTTAAACTTTCTCTTGCACATTCAGTTATGGTACAAAAATTCATGTCAAAATACATTAGAACCCCCCCCCCCCATGTAAACAACATCACTACAGTTAGGTAGGTAGAAACAGCCCATTTAGGTGTCTCTCACATGCTCGTGTCACTCAACAAATACAAAAGCTACAGTTTCAGGAAGAAAAAAAAATACTCCGCAAATACACCTTAGTCCAACACTTTTCTCATCATTTGTTTCTGCAAGTAGGGAACGACAAAAACAAACACTTCCCCCATGCTTCCCTCCTCGCTATGAAGACTTTGATTTGGCCAATGAGTGTTTTTCCTGTGAGATGCGTGTTTAGCTTCATGGACGGCAAATTACAACTTTGCATCAACGAGACGCACAATGAAGTTTGTCATGTTCTGCAACATCCAGAGCTCCTTTTTTTTTGGTGAGATGTCTGTGAGGGACTTGGAGGGAACACCTTCGTTAGAATAAGCAGCACAAATGATTGACAGACTTGTCTGTCTTCAAAGATATGGCTTAGAGGACACTTGTGACACGCAATATAGTTTCATAATAACTTGGTAACAGATTGTGCTTTTATCTCAAACCAGGGTAACACATCGGCCTGAACTGACGTGGATAAAATAATGGTATAAATCACAAATTCATACAGCAAAGATCACGATGGACAGCTCAACTCAATCCAATGTGACGAAAACTGAGAACACTAAAAAAAAAACAAAAAAAAAAACTGGTAGTTATCTTCAATTAGATGACCATGATTTTTTCCTTTATCCTTATGATTGTTTCATCAAAGTCTGGCATGTACAAAATCATGTGCAAATTTGACCACTTTTATAGTCACTTTTTCCTATAACAACCTAGTTCGTTGTTTTGAGCCTTTACAAAGATGTACGTCTATGAAAGTCCGAGGTGAAGCAGCATGAAGGGACTTTTCTGTTCCAAACACGCAGAGCAGAATACAACGCCGTGTGATGCATCAACTATGTTGCTCACAGTGTGAACCAGAGGATGTTCTTAGCTTTATGGAGATCAAGACTCTACTAGTGTTACACTCTTGGAAGCTGCACTAGTCTGGTCTAGACTGACACTGGTGAAGAGAAAAATGAAAGATTAACTACTTCTACAATTACTTCTTGTACCTTTTGGTCCTACACTTATTCCCAGAATTAGCAAACTACTGAGTACCACAACATTTATTTAAAAAATAGACATTTATATATATATATATATATATAAAAAAGAAATCCAGCCGAAAGACATTAAACCACATTAAATTGATACAAAAATGTTGAGCCTTGGCTGTTCATCCAGTTCCTGTTACTGACTCATTATAGTTTACAAATGTAATAAATAAAACCGCAACACCCCAAAAAAAAGAAAAATATTTACAATAAAAAATTCAAGTAAAACCTCTCAGCAAGTTCCCGATAGCTTGTATGGAATAAGTCATGGTGCCCTTGAAAGACAGATGAGAGTTGAAATGTCAACGTCTCAGGTGCCTGTTTGTGGCGTTTCCTGTCAACACTCGGACTTAAGAGCTCGCGGAGGTGGAATCTTCAGGCTGACTGCTGCTGTTATTGCCACATGCCGACTGTTGCTGCTGACCTCTAGTGACCTCTAATTCGGAACTTTCGTTGCCGTCCTCCCCGTCTGAACACGGCTCCCACTCATCCTGCTCCTCGCTCTCTGTTGAGCCCTGCACGGCAATCTGGGGGACCAGCGTGAATCTCCTCACCACTGGCACCTGCAGCTCCACCTCTTCGCCACTTTGGGGTCGAGTGACCAGCCAACCTGTCCGGTGCTGCAGCTCCTGCTGTTGTTGAGCTGCCGGGGTGGTGGTGGTCACTGCAGCTGTGGAACTGGCTTTCTCCTCTGGCTCATCAAAGCTCACCTCCTGCACTGCCTCCTGCTTTTTAAAGGAGTCGCGACGCTCTGATAGGTTGAGCTTTCGCATCACAACCAGCTGTTCGGATCGTTCAATCCCAAAGTCCCATACCCTCTGGCTGCCCATGTAGCTGCCAAGCCTGCTGTGGTCCAGCCCACTGTGGGAGCCTCCAAAGGCCCCCTCTGCATCAGAATCCCCTAGCAGCTCCCCCTCACCGTAAAACGGCACTTCCAGTGTGTGCCTGCGGGGAGTGTAAGATTTCTTATCAGCGTGATAAACCCCAGACAGCTTCTCGGCTGACTGAACCCTCTTGAGCAGGGGAGATCGAGGTGGCTCTGCGCTGCGGGGCCGGACGATGTGTCTGACAATAGTTGGAGGAGACAGGGTTTTGCCGTGGTAAGAGTGGAGGGTTTTGGCAAAGCCTGGAAGAGGGGAGGGCGAGCGCTGTGGAGAAAGAGGCTGGGTGGAGGATGAGGAGGAATTACAGGCAAGAGGAGAAGGGGGAATGTTGCTGGTTGACTTTCGGCGGCCAACCTTGGTGTAGCGCTGTGTGCTGAGCTTGGAGCCCAGGCCATGGAGAGAGCTGGGCCGGATGTGCGCTGCAGGGGAACTGGGAGAACTGGAGCATGGAGATGTGCTCTGAGGAGAGTTGTTGTCTGGGAAGTTGAGAAAACACTTTAAAATACAAGTTTCAACTGAAAATATTTTACTAGTACTAGTGAAAGCCAACAAACAGAGCTGGTCCACTTTGGTCACAAAAGGTTTAGGAAAAAGCTATGATAAGCTCACCAAAGTTCTGATGGTCAGGGGCAGGGCTTCGGCAGGGCGTGGAGGGTCCAGGAGAGAGGCTGTGTGTTGGGGAGCCTGGAAGACTCTCACTGGAGGAAACTGAGTGGTGGAGACCTGAGGAGAAGCTGCGACTGGTGTGCATCACGGTGCTCTGCTTGGACAGCTTCTTCAAAATGCTGCGTCGCCTAGAGAGAGGCAGACATGGGACCCTGTCAACGTCTGAGTCGGTGGAACCATTTCTACATCAGGATCTCAAAGGTGCCATACACAGTACATACAGTTACAAGTACACTGGATATATTTAAATATCGTCCAGGTTCCATAAAGAATGGAGATGCAGCAGAGCTCCAGTGACTGAGGGGACACCACACCTCCAATCCTTACCGATCATAATTGTCCCTCCTCTTGCTCTTTTTGCTGCGACGAGCCATCTTGCCTTTGTGTTTGGTTTTTCTAGCTGGACCAACTTTGATTGATGTGTTCTCGAGTGCTATGGTCTGCAGCGCCACCTTGCTGCCACTCTGCACATTTAATTTAGGAAAAAAAAAACAAAGAGGAGAACCTCAACTGGGTTTCAAAGACAATATGCCCAAGCAGAAAGAGAGGGAGAGAGAAATGTACCTTCAGCAGCAGCTCTATCACCTCTGGGTGAACGAGACCTTGGACAGACTCCCCGTTCACGTGTGTGATGAGGTCTCCGGTGTGGAGCCCAGCCTGGTGAGCGAGGCTTCCTTCCTCCACGCTCTGTTTAAAAGTGAGATGGAGGAAAGAAGTTTAATTTTAAGATGACATAACCTCCTACTTATACCTCTGGTTTGGGGTCAAGCACATTAAGTTGCGAGCTTTGCAGGGACACCCACCGATACCACGTGATGCACCGTGTAGACGTCGCTGTCGCCCATGTAGACCCTGATGGCTTGCAGGGTGAAGCCATACTTCTTCCCTGAAGTGTGGATGACAATTGGAGGCCTCAAGCTGCCTGGACTGAAGGAGAGATCCCGGCTGGGTGAGGAGTCGCGGGAGGAAGGATTGGAGGACAGGGACCGTGGGGAGATGGGACTGGGCTGAAGACCTCCGGGTGTGTCATCTGAAAAATACAGTTTTATTCTAATCAGTGAACAATTTATCATAACTACTCGTCTTCCAAATAAGTTGTCATGTTATAAAATAACAATATTTAATTTGAATACATCATCGCATCATCAGAAAACAAAAGGCATCTAAATTACTTGCTTCAGGCATTTCACTGATGTGTATCACAAATCATAAGTGTCAGAAGATCTTTGCACCAGTGGGTCTTTGCCACCTCATTCCTTTCACGATAATCGTCTGTACCTGGTGTGATGATGAGAGATAGTGCTGACACTGATGCAGACTTAGGAACTTTGCCGCCACAGGGGAGCCTCTGTCTGTCTGGCGTCTCCAGCTGGTTACCGAAGCGTCGAGGGCCGACTGGGTCTTTGGGGGATGAATGTTTGGCCCCAGTGCTGTTGCTGCGTATCCTGATCCTCCGAAGGTTTGAAACAACCACCTCAGCTGCAGGTGGACAGAAAGATAAACATTATGGCTAAAGAAACTAAAAATTTTGGTTATACAAACAGATGGAATTTACACTAAAAATCCGGATTTACCCTCATCGTCAGTGGATACGGCAAAGCGGGGCATCATCTCCAGGCTGTGAGTGCTGCTCATCACCAGAGGGCTGGTGCTCCTCTCAGACTGGGAGGAGCTGGAGGCGGCCCGAGGGCAAAGGCTACAAACATCCAAAAACAAGGTGGACAAATGCAAAATGAGATATGACTTGATCCAAAACTGTGTATAGACTGTTTCCTGCTGTCACACAGGTATCACAAGATGCTCCGATCTCAGGTGAACCCTGAAGTTATTACAGTTTCTCAGCAGCAATAAAACATGACATCTGCCACACGTGCATCTACCTGCTCATGCGTCCGGGGTGTCTGGGCTCCATGACGCCCTCTGCTGGCCCTGGGGATGGACTTAGCCCACCCACCTCTCCACGTTCCTCTTTGTCCTCACTGTGACTGCGGTCTGAGGAGAAGCTCAGGTTGGATGGTGTCGCCAGATGTTCTGTGCTACTGTAAACCTGCGAGAGCAAGCCAGAAAAAATGTGAGGGACACACACAAACGGCTCCTTGTAGCTGTCGAGGGCAGATGTGTAGTAGTCACATGACACGAAGCAGACATTGACCTTCTGCATCCTTACCTTGCTAAACCGATGTGACCACGATGAAAACTGTCTGATTTCCAAGGAAGACTCTTCATCATTGGTTTCCTCATCCTCATCAGATGCCAAATGATGGTAGCGCTCTGATCGAGCTGAAAACCCCCAAATTATCAGTTCAAAAAAATACCAACCCTATGTCCAAATCCTTCTTCTCTCAAATTATTTGTTACAAAAACCATCAATTTTATACACATTCATCACAAAACACAAACAGCACAATGACATCATTCTGCTGAAGAGCCCCTAGTATTTTGTATGTCAACATTTGCAGCTGTTCAGATTTTCTTGTGTGAACCCACTACCATCGCCATTTAGACCTCAGTGTTTACATCCAAAACATTTAAGCATGTTTACATCTTATCTGTAACTTACTGTCAAAGTAGCTGGTATCATCTTCTGCATCTAGCTGAGGAATGAATTCAGCTTTCTGTCGAAGCAGCCCGTTCCAGTCCAGACCGACAAAGAAAGAGTGCTGTTTGACCTCTGAGGCTCCGCCTACAGCCAAAAACATTTTTCATAGCTAATCAAATTATTATGAACTAAAACGTTCAAATGGCAAAAATTAAAGCAAAAATGACCCAAAACCTGAGCAACAGAAGGGATCCGCTCTTCCATACCACTTTTTTTTTTAAAACACTGAATTTTTTTGAATGAGAATAGAAGCCCTGTTCTTTCATGCAAGTGTCTACAAAATATATTTAGCATCTCTAGCTTTTATGAATTTATCAGTAGTAAACTCAGCAGTACCGGTTCCCAGTCGGTCTAGAGGGCTTTGCCTCAGCAGGCGAGTGATCAGGTCTTGGGCATCAGTTGGTAAGGCGTCGTCTCCTTCAGGCCAAATGATTTCATCTGCCGATCACAGAAATTCAGGTTTGTCAGAGACACACAGCTGCCGTGACAGGTGAGCTGGAATTTACTGTACATTCAAAGTTTTAAGGAATCCATAAAATTCAATAAATGTATGTTTCCAGTAAATGAGTTCCTGTTTTGAACAAAAAAACGTGAATTTTATCGTGACTAAAATATTCAAGATCATGATCTTTGTCGTAATCTAGTGGCCCAGCTTCAACATTAACTAAGAGTTTAATGTAGATACTAAGAACTTAATGCTGCCATTGGTGTCAGCTTGAAAATTAATTTGCTCACCACTGACAACTTGTCCAAAAAGCTCCTCTGGTGTGTCGCCAAAGAACGGAACACAGCCGACCAGGAACTCATAGAGGATGATGCCCATCGCCCACCAGTCCACCGGCTTCCCGTATCCCTGCCTGAGGATCACCTCTGGGGCGATGTACTCTGGTGTGCCACATACCTGCAACAGCGAACCGGAACATAAAATTTGACTGTGCTTTCACGATCACAAGGTTTTAATTTTCTCCCGCACAAAAATATACATTCTCTCCAGTCCTGCATCGTCTCACCTGTTTGTCAACGAACTCTCTTGTGTCTTTCTCTATGTGTCCCTCGTAGAGGTTGGTGGTCATGTTCATCAGCCCAATTTTAGACAGGCCGAAGTCTGTTAGCTTGATGTGGCCCATAGATGTAATCAACAAACTATTGGATGATGACAAAAAACATCATGACGCACACAATTCAGATGCCGCTGGGTACTAGAGGTGAAAAACTTTCATTTCAGTCGATATTTCTTAAGTTGTAGTGACCTAAACACCGGTAGAAGAGGTTGCTCTTAACCTCTTTATTTCCTATTTATTCATAATCAGATAGGAAATTGCTTATTGTTAACAAAAAAAATTAAAAAACACACACAAAAAAGTTGTTTCTTCATATGAAGCTTGTAACTTAAGGAGGTAAACAGCGAGGTTTAAGAAGAATTTAATACATTAAACTATCGTGTAAGTCTTTCATTGCTATTGAGGAAGTGTCTATCCCATGTATAAATACGACTATCTTTTTCTCACCCAGGCTTAAGAGAAACTGAACTCTGTAAAAATTAATTATGAGGGCCAGCTGGAATCCTCAGCAAGACCAGAATATAATTTGAGCAAAATCTGCACCAGGTCGTAGATGTGTCATACACAATTCACACAATTCTTGGAAATAATCTTGTGAATTAGCACAAGAATGTTCTGAACTCTACAAAGATCCTTAAACAGGAGTAAAGTTCTCACTTGTCAGGTTTCAGGTCTCGATGCACGATGCCGTAATTGTGAAGGTACTCCAGAGCCAGGACTGTTTCAGCAAAGTACATCCTTGTCATCTCTACAGGCAGTGGGCCCATGTTCTTGAGCAAGTTGGCGCAATCTCCACCTTAAAAAGAAAGATAAATGGGCTTTTGTCAAAAGCAGACACAATTAATTTCTGATTTCTTGCAACTTCTCTGGGGCCAAACATCTGCCTATAATAGACAAATTTTGTTATGTGCTGTTGGACATTTGCCCGTATGAACTTTCTGCGCCACATGACAAACTACTCCGTTACCTTCAACGTACTCCATGACCATGCAGAGGTGACGTCGGGTCTCGAAAGAGCAGAACATGGACACAACAAAAGGGTTCTCTGCAAACGTTAAGATGTCCCTCTCCACGAAGGCCTGCTGAATCTGGTTCCTCAGTGCGAGGTTCTGACGATTGATCTTTTTCATGGCAAACCGCTGGCGAGTCTCCTTGTGGCGGACAAGATACACGGCTCTGTCAAAGAACACATGATCCAGAGCATCCTGTTAACTTCACAGTCAACACAAAAAGGAATTTGAGACACATTTGAAATTAACAAATATGGTTAATTTTCTCCAGAGGAGGAGATGGTGTGGAAAAGAACTTCTGCAAAATGTGTCAGAGGGAATGTGGTGTTACAGGGCAGACAAGTCATAACTGTTACAATCTGCATCGACAGTTACATTTCAGCCAATGTCAGGTAAATGGGGATGCGTTTCTATGCTACAGTTTGTGGTGTCATAACTATAAATCAAGCTTAACGTGCTTCTAGGATCTCCAGCAAGGAAGAACTAAGATGCCGTTTCATATCTTTTCAAATTTCTGTGGCATGTAGATACAAAGACAACATGGGGCAACACATCTTGAAATGAATAAATGTTGCTAGGAAAAGGGAAAGAAAATTGAAACAGTGGGCCTCTCCTCTTACCCATAAGCCCCGTTACTTATGAGTTTGATGGTGTCAAAATCACTCTCCAGAGGTTTCCGGCGAGTTGGCGTCAGTGTCTGTGGGGTCTTGTTCTACAGAGAAAGCAGAGACATAATTCTTCTGACTGTGTTTAAACAAACTAACCAAGAAACACACCCAAAGGAGAAATTTGATCAGCAATTTCTCAAAGCCACTGCGTCCAAATTCAGTCAATACATCTCAGTCTGGGATGTGGAGCTAAATGATTTACACTGATTTGACTCAAATTCAGTTATGATACTTCATTGACACAGGTACTCCTGCATGTGAAAGTTATTTCCAGAAAAAACTTTTTTCTAATTTTTATTGTAAAAAATAACTTCTGTTTGGAAATGCATCAAAAGTTAAAGACAGACGCAATGATACACCACCTCGACATCTGGTTCCACTGACACTGAGGGGCTGCAGTTGTACTGTTCAAGTTGCACCACATCTAGAAATAACAGAGAGCGAATACGACATCATGGCAGAGAAACCTCAACCTCAACTCCCACCCTTGAGTCCATCTGTTCTCCCACCCACCCCCCCGTCAGCAGAAGCATGGATGATGCAGGTCTACTTGAAGCTGAGTCAGACCTGGTTGAAGACTGTACACATAAACCAGGTAAAACACTTGTTGGATTGAATTTGTTTTAATATTCTGTTTAAAAAGTTCTAATAGCACAGAAACTGAGTGTAACTTCCTGATTTTTCCAGATTAACATTTTGAATTCAGACCACATTTCTTCAGGATTTCTTTTCTCAGACACAACCGCAGCCATGTTGGTTTTTTGTATTATTCCTTTTTTTGTGTACAAGAAGCTGTAATTCATAAATCCAAACGATTATTAGGTGAAACAAAATGACAAATGCCCAAACGAAAAAGAATAAATGACAGTTTGTGGCCTCAGGTTCTGGTGCCAGGACTGATTGACACTGTGCGCCACGCTGACACAGCTCATCCATGCTGCCATGGTGCAGCTGGTCTTATATTCAACTCAAGAAGATAACTTAATAATATTCTGCCACTACAACACTGAGGTCAAAATGAAGCCGCAGGGACACTTTCATCTCAGTTTTAATTGGATTTACTGTTTTGTCTTTTTGTTTTTCTGGCACACATTTTCTTTACCATCTAATGGATCCCGCGTCAGGCCCAGCTGGCTAATGATGTATCGAGGGATATCCGTCTTGATTCCCTGGCCGACTTTGGCGTGACCCTCTGCCGCTTCCAGCAGGTGGTAGAACTCTTCCGGATCAAACTCCTGTGAACAGCATGACAGTGGCATTTGTGTGGGCCGACTTATGTTGATGTCTTGCTTGAATGAATTCAAAGCAGGAAAAAAGTCTTCCAATAATCCTGCTAATCAAGGTCATCAATGAAAATATGCAACTCTGCCGTCCTTGACTAGAAGAGGAGAAAGTGTGTCAAGTCAAAGGAAGGCAGCATGAGAATATCTCTGATGTGTAGAGCCAGCAACTTAATAGCACCTACAAGCAGACTTGGTGAATTTAAAACAAATCAAAGAAATATTATTTCTTTTTAAACTTCTAAAAATCCAAAGTGTTTGTAGCCAGTGATTTTTGAGGGACGTTGAAGGGATGGTTTATCTTTGGCAGTTTAATGATGTGTTGACAAGAGTTGCTGAATGTGGGGATTACTTGTCGTTTCATTACATCTGCATTCAAAGGTACAAAGACAAAATTAAAAAAAAAAAGTGTATGTCATTTAAAGGGACTTTGGCTCTTGTACTGCGTCCTCTGGTAAGTATTGAGTGAGGTTTATCCAACAATGAATCCATATTTAAGAAAGTTGTGCAACATTTTGAATACTGTAGAGCCTTATTTTCTCCCACCAGGAGAAACTGGATGTACTGGGGTGCATCCCAGAGGACAGGCTGCAGCTCTGTTCTACTCTGGTGCCTTGGTTAGACATGTGGGGAGAGATCTAATCAGAGGAACAGAAGGGGTGGGTCTTCCCAACATTGCAGATGGGTGTATTTTTGATGGAAGATTTTAATAGGATACTTAAGATTTTCTTGGCGGTCGGTTTGGGAATTCTGGATACTCTGAGGGTTTGAGATGTTTGCTATTGTTAATGGAATTCAGGTTGCGATGCTCAAAGCATGATCAAAATGCAGATTTGACAAATGTCTCAAGTTTTAGTTGGGAAATTTACCCTGTTGGAGACAATGCCCTTAAATGTGTGTGTGTGTGTGAAAATGTCTTCTTTAATAAATGTTCTTCCTGATCGGGTGAAACACATCCAATATCTCAAAGAGAATAAAGGTCAGAATCTATTTTCAGACCCTCTTCAAGATGAACTGCCTTAGCCATTTCAATCAAAGTCATCTAGTTTTCAATTAGGAGGAGATTTCCTCCTGGGCTTACCAGACACTCGAGGAGGCGAGCAGGTCGAGAGATTATGATGAGGATCTTCCTCACGAGCTGGATGATGATGGCAACCTCCTCGCTTTCAGAGCGCTCATAGGCCTGGGAAACAGCAGGGGTACAGGGACACACAAAGACAACAACAAAAAAAGATGTCAAGTTTATTCATGCAGTGCTCTTAGCCAGCTGGCGAACAAGACAGATGAAAACAAATAAAATAAAATCTTGATTTTGTTTTGGAAAAAGAGAAATGAATCTAATGGGACTGACGATAATATTTCCAAGTGCATAACAGACTCAAAGCTTTTTTTAAAAAAATCTATTCTTATCTTTTATTCTGAAATAGCGATGCTCTGTGTAAACTAGGAATACGACAAACACATCAGACACAGTGTGTTCCAAACAGATGGGTATGGCATTAAGAGAAATATCAAAACAGATGCTGGCAGACAGATATGCGCCAGATAATAAGTTGCTTTAAACCAAATGCAATTATTAGAATAATAAGTGGGTAGGTGGGTGGAGTTTGAGTGAGTCATCGGTGGCATTTCTTCTTGACGGCTGCACTGACGGTCTGTGATGGTGTTAAAGAGATTGCATGGTATTTGTATTAATGTCCCAGTCATCTGGTGAATGAAGCAGCTGAGTTTAGCACAGTATGGGCTAAACATGTCCTCTGGAAAATACAGTGATGAAACCACCAAGTTGTTCCCTCTAACAGTGCTTAATTACTATGTGTTGCATCGTGCAGCATGTATAAGAAGCCTATAAATAAAGCAAAGTCATTTAAATACAGCCCCACGTTAGTTCTGTTTCCTTACTGATCTTCTGGAAGAGGGAAAAACAACAAATGATTAACATCCAGAATTACCATTTTCTGTTGGTAGATTTTACAATTGTTGTTCCAAAAAATACAATATAGAGTATAGTGACCAAAATGTTAAAAAACAAAACAAAACAAACCATGCCTTCGTGTGAGTTCATCTAAGCGCTGTTTTATACCCAAAATGTGTTTGCTCCCATCTGAATCAATGAGTGTCAACTTTCCCTCTTGTCAGAAATCCCCTTAATACAAACCATGCAGGGTGGCGGTAATGCACCGCAAAATAGATCTGAAGAAGAATGTGATAACATTTGCTGTTAATTGAGCGGACGTGGCAAGGGCAGGAGCAAGAGAGTAAAGAAGGAACGAGGTCTGGTGTTTGGACTTCGGCATATTTTTCATGAATCTTTTACTTTTATCTTCTTGGCAAGCTGCTACAATTTGGATGCCACCTCTTCCACAAGGTCTTGTTCCGACTGCCTGGTCCACTTGTGGTGCGCACCTGAGTACGAGAGCTGTGTGGCACACAGCCGATGGAACGCCTGGAGACCGAAATGGCCTCAGTGTGAACAACACAAAGTAGGTGTTGAAGTAACTCACACTCGGTTCACACTTGTTCTCAAATCCAATGTGAAGGACACAGTGTGTTACACTGAGAAAGACAATGCACACTGATAGTTATATCAGTTTTGACAGCCACTTCCCGTCTCTGTATTGTCCAAGTTATTTGTCAACCAAACTGTAGGAAATGGGGTGACTTCTTATCCCTTGAATTAGATTTTGTTTCTCAAGGTGATGCTCTGAAACTGTATGGTAACAAGTAGAAATGTGTTTCAAACGACATAATTTATCGAGCGTAAAAACTAAAAAGTCCTCTAATCCCTGCGTACACAAAGTAAGTCTACAGTTTGTGTTTGTGTGAGTGAGAGACAGCATTTGTTCCATAGCACGGGAACAGACTTATCAGTTCAGCTGGAGGTACAGCAAGTCGGCCATGCCTTCTGTCTGACAGCATGCAGAGCAACAGGGAGAGAGGTTGCTATAGAAACTACCATTTTATCCACACAGATAAAATCCTGTGACAAAAGTACCACTTGCCACCACTGACAATGTCCATGACCAGATCTATTGTGTGTGTGCCTTTGGCTATCAGACGATTATTGAGCGATGTGTTTGACTGCATTACCCATCAATGTCCTTTCATAACGTCATTACAGCCAAGCGGCCAGTTGATGAGGTCAGCTGTACGATCTTATTAGCTGTTGCTTGCAATTACGCCATAAATTTCATTTCTTTTATTTGTCCTCTGCGGAGCCCTTCTATTCTCAAGCAGACCCCCTGCTGTCCCTAAAAACCCAGCCAAGGCTGTGTCCAAACCTCATGAAGCAGCTTCTCCAGCTTCTCTTGTAGTTCAGCGAAGTAGCGGGACGTAACCAGGCCTTTCTGGGACTTCTCCAGACAGTCTCTGACCAGCTCCACCAACTGGTGCTGGATGAAGCCCAGCAACCCGTCAGCCAGCGGGAGGGAGCTGTCTGGAGAGTAGTGGGTGACAATATCCAACAAGCGCTCCTCCATCTGGGCTGTGGCCTGCAGGGAAAACAGCCGTGCAAGTGCAAACACACACGCGCACCCACACAGACGAACACACGCACGCACGCACGCACACAAATTATGAGTTTTTATTTCCTGCAGCACTACATGGGTGTAACATATCTGTGGGTGGATTCATATGGTTGTTGCTCATTTCGCAATTACATGCCATTTTCTGACATTTAAGAGTTTCAAGATCAGGTTTAGCTTCAAGACACCTCAAATTTGAACCTGTTTTCACCATCTGTGGATTAACAGTTTAATTTGATTCGTTAAAGGTCCAGTGTGTAGGATTTAGAGGGGTAGGAATGGAACTCGATTGTCAAATATCTTTTCACTTTTGCTGTCACTGCCTGAAAATGAGAATCACTTTGTTTTTGTTGGTCTGAGTCTGTAAACTGAAGGGCGATATCAGTTACACTTCCCCATAGGGTTCCTGTTTACAGCAACTGAAGTGTGTCTGATACAATCTATTCTGTTAGACTTAAGACTCTGCAATCCAGCACTTCTTCATGAAGTTTGGGGACTTTACTCACATCGAAGTGAACAATAATTCCTTTTTTCCAAATTGTGTTTTGAGCAAGGAATGTCCAGTTTGAACCAATAGTTTAAGTTTATCATATTCTGAATAACACTCCCTGGTCCTGGCAAACAATTTTCATTTGCATAAATACGGCTTTTTCATGAATCCAGTTCTACAGAATCCTACTGCTTACCTTTGGAAATCGTTCCCTGTAAACATGGTTCATCATGACTATCTCATTATCAAACGAGACACTTGATCTCCCAGGGCTGCAAGAGAGAAAAAAGAGCAGATTAGCATGTTTAAATTAATGGACTTTTTTTTATGTTGACAAATACACAGCAAATGCAACTACCCTGTGAATCACTACACCACTACACCAGGACATAGCAGGGACGGGTTACGTCATCAAGGCCATCACAGTTATCTGACTGCAAGTCTACTCAGTTCAGCCTAACACATGAACTCTAAATTCCTAGGTTGATTGAAACAGTTTTTTTGTTTGTTTTCTTTTTAGGTCATCATCTTTAATCCTTAAGCTTTAACCCGCCAAAAGCAAAACTGTGAGACAACATTCATTTTCATAAGCTCTTTAGGCTTTTAAAGCCGCGATCAGGCTGGATTTCACTGTCAGGTTTGGATGTTTCTCTAAATGTGTCCGTACGTAAAAGCAGAGGTTACTCCTGGCCAAACAGCGTGAATCACCACCATAACAGTTACTCATCTACTGCAACACCTCTTCAGCATTCAGCAGATGAGACTGGTGTTTCTGCTTGATGAAGCTTCAAGCTGAACAGATGGAAAGGAAACCTATCACATGCAAACATCTTTCCTGAGCTTTTTTGTTGACATGAAAGCCTGCTCTGTCAGATTGGATGGCGGCTGCCCAACACACATTGCTGTAGCTCGCCATGGCTCCCTGCATCAGAGCCCCCACCCCTCCGGAGCCCACCCGCCCCCTTAACCACCCCCACCCTTGACTGCAGTTCAGCAGCTAGATCCCTTAGGCGCTCTGTTAGCTAGCACACCCTCGCACGGCACACCATAGTGCCAGAACACAGAGCACTCCGGCATCGCACAAACAGCACAGAGCTCAGCCAACAGACAAAAGTTGTCAAAAATCATGCAGTTATGCAGTGAGATCTCCACCTGCGTGTTGGCCAGCCTGTACGCCTAATCAATCAGAGCCACCAAATGTTATGTTTGTTTATGAGTTGGTCTTAGTTACACCACGCACAGACATCCTTCAATCAGTTAATTGAAATTGCTGCCTCCCACTAGAGAGGTACTTAATCCATCGAGGGGGGATTACGGGGTTTAATCTGTGTCTGTATACACCATTTATTTATTGGCAAGTTAAGAAATTACATAAAAACAGATGCTAACACAAGGTTCGCTTGAAAATGTAGAGTAACCTGAAGTATAATATGAACATACTTTCATTTTTTTTTTTTTTAATAAAGAGAGTCAAAAGGAGGCACTTTGTGAGCTGGTGGACAAGGTGAGACTTCAGTCATTGCTGAAGGTTTCTGTAGTCAGCTTTCATCTGTGTATTTTTGTGCATATTTTGATGTTTCGCTTTAGAGGAGGTTGATGGAAACTGTAAGCCCCCCAACCCTCCCCTAGTTTCACAAAACTATCTTTATGATTGCTATTGCCAGGTAACAACAACAGTCATTTCGCATTTTTGAGAGGATGGATTTTTTTATAAGCTGCACTCCAGCTTCTTAACAACCTGATTTCTGCAACATTTTAGATGGCAAGCAGCATTTTAATACGAGGTGCATTCAAGAGCAGCTACCTGAGGCTCCGGGACCGAGGTCGTATGATGGTCGAGGGCCGCCCATCCTCAT
Source organism: Aulostomus chinensis (assembly GCF_037954235.1). Lineage (NCBI taxonomy): Eukaryota > Metazoa > Chordata > Actinopteri > Syngnathiformes > Aulostomidae > Aulostomus > Aulostomus chinensis. The sequence continues at coordinate 9,162,262 of NC_141333.1, read as the reverse complement.
CGGTGATACTGTCTGTGCTGCGGAAGTGTTTGAAAAGGAAGTGCAGCTCATCTTGCGTTGGCTGATACGGAAGCTGGTGAAGGCGCTCCTGGGAGGACGAGGAAGACTGTAGACAAAGAGGCAGACGGATTCCCGCTTCATATTTATCAATTCATGGCTGGAAATCAACTTGTAATCGGGAAATCTTTTAATTTACCCAGCCACAATAATAATTTCCTCAGCCAACTTTATGTAACACTTTAGAAAGAGTGAATGTGTTGGTTATGTGGATGACAACACTGACACAATGTCAAAAGGATCGTTTGGCCTTCTGTAGAGCTGATTATGACACTGCTGCTAGTGCTAATGCATGACGAGAGGAAACATTCTTCAAAGTGGAACTGTGTTGAATGACACAATGAGGAAATGCAGTGAAAGCATTTGCTTTAAAATGGTTTTGTGAATTTATGACAACATGTAATCAGATATCGTGCAATATGTGTATTTTAAAAAAGTATCAAGAGACAAAAACTTGGAAGAATGAGCCAAAACCCCAATTGAAGCCATGTGTTACACTTCTCAGAAAGACTGAACTGTCTGGTTACCAAAGCAGATGGTTAGCGATGACAACACAGAACACCAAAGTAATATTTAAACTGCTAAATGATGAATGTGTTTTTTTTTTAAACTACTTCCTTGTACATTGAAGATGCGGTTACTCTTTCTTTTTGATGTGCATCTCTTTGTTAGAAGAGCCTCTACCACTAAAAACCATAAACATGTGTCCAGACATGTTAGGTGAAGAGAAAAGCGAACTCCCAAGCAACCGTTTAATAGCAAGATGAGCTACACAGATAAAGAATACCGGTCAACTGGTGGGAAATGACTTTTTTTTTTTTTTTAAGTGATGATGTAAATAACAGCACATCACTGCAGAGGCATCATTATGTACACAATTAGGTTACTGAGACACTGGGTAAACTATTTTCAAACGGAGCAGGATGCGCTGTACATTTCTGGCAGTCTGTTTCATTTTTCAGACACTGTTTCCTAAAAAGAGGAGCCAAGAGAGGGGTGATCTGTGAAGCCAGTATAAAGAAGCAGTGAGGCCCAATGAAGAGCCCTTTTGTCCCCACTGAGCTTTAGGCCTGTGCCAGGGTCCACCAGTAACCTTCCTTATAATAGCAGCACATAGCAGACGGTCACTGCTGACTCAACTTCAGTACCGCCAGCTTTACTTAAAGCCCACGGATCGAAACTTCTTCTACATTCTGTGAATTTAGATACTTTTTCCACAGTAAGAAAGAAAATGGTGAGTTCCTTTATTAAGCCATGTTATATAATTCCCAAGTCAAAGGTTAAATCATAAAAAATGTGTACAGTCACATGAGCAGATACAGTTGAGCTGTCGTCCCAGAGAGCATCAAACGGGGAAAAAAAGATTTACGTCGACCAGAGAACTCGATAGTGCAGAATTTCTTCCAGTTAACCTTTTGCATCACACACACCACTCTAGTTAGCGAGCGGCGTGCCTGTCAAACAGTGGACTTAGACTCAAAGATTAAATAAAAACTGACAACTCCAAAAGATTAGAAGGGATCAATTTTCACTTATCATCCCTCCGGAAATGTGTTTTTTTTTTTGGATACCTCCTCCGATCACGCACCGTTCATCTTAAAAACCTCATCAGAACATATGCAGAACTCCAAGTTAAATTGTGGATCAACTGAAGTATTCACAAGGGTTCAAAAACCTAGTAACCAAGTAAATGTTAGTCTGATTTTGAAAAGAACAACTTCAGTCAGACCAGTGTGTTTTACAGCATTTAAAAAAACATTTTTTTTAGCCTTTTTTGCATCTTTCATATGTACTGAATGATGATGTGATGAGGTTGTGTGGAAAATCCCATCATAAAATATTAATCTGACAGTGAACACAGCAAGGGTGCACCCCCGCTCTCCCAGCCCGTCATTAAACATGCACACGCACGGGTGTACACGTATACACAGACTGTGTATATTACTTCAAACACAGACAGAGAGTGACTCATTCAAGCAGATGATGGAGGAAAACAATTAGCAGTTTGTCATCTCAGACTTGGCATTCATTTTCCCTTGTTGCATAATCTAAATGTGCTATTTGGGCTGAGTGAGGTGTTAGAACTGCCTGGCCGCCGTGTATCAACCGAGACCATCGTGCCGTATTTTGAGATAACTTACTGAGACAGTGGAGCTTGGCGGATTGGTTCCGTAACCAGACGAGGGTAGGGATGCCAGGGACCATCTCCGGCCCTCAGCTCTGAGAGAAACAGACATGCATGTTACTTAAGCCTCAACAGACTAGGCACTTGTTAGCATGTAAAACTTCTTACATAACACATGGTGGTGTCCTCTGACTACCAAGAGCATGTAATTATTTTTTCCTCTCTGCATCACATAACTGGGTTGTTTGTGTCATCACTTGATTCATAGCATCCCTTTAGTATTTTGCCAAATGCAATGCTCTGGAAAACGAAGCCTTTATATAAAAGATGTTGGTTTTTTTCCCCCGGGGACAATTTTTGTAAGAAATATTTTACATAATAAAAACAAAGGTTTTAAAAGCCCAGAAGACATGGAGCAAGAATATAATAAGAAAAGCTACCTGTCAGCACGAGCCAAGTGACTGAGGCAAGCAAAGAGAAAGAGAAGAGCAAAGAAAGAGTTTAGAGAACCTTGCAGAAATGATCCCATGACCCCTGGCATTCATCTGAGGGATGTATACTGACAACGTTGGCTTCCTTGCCAGTTTGCATTTGCCCAGACACAATGAGTAGAGCAAACAAAATTAACATGAGGATAGATTTTACATAACGGATGCAAATCTTCTTTTCAAGGCAGGATCTTGTTACTCTGCTATCTACTGTTTTGGATTTTGGAAAAAAAAATAAAATAAAGACATAAAACCATATGTCAAACAAAATGTGGGTGAAATATTGTTAGAATAATTTGCATGTTGTTTGCAACTGGAGAAAACAAAGGAGTTACTACGTAAATCATCACCACAGGAAAGCCCTGGTTGAACCAAAGCGTCACTGCAGCCTGAAGTTTGTGTAGCTTGGTCGCAAAGGAAAACCTGCACACATTCATCCATCTGAGGCGGTGGGAAAGCTGCAGCTGTCAAAATGTGCACTTGAGCAACATTTATCAACAATGGCCGACTCCTATTATTTCTTGTAATTACATCTCTGAATTATTAACTTCTGAACAAGTTACCAAAAGGGGCCACTCATAATAAAACTAAGAACATTGTAATGCATTACAATAAACACAGTAGGAAAGACGATAACATGGCAGTAAAAATATGCTTTTGAACAAGCGAACAATTAGTTCATTGGTCCGTCGACAGGAAATTATTTATCAGGGGGACAAAAATGCAAGAACTCTAATGCATAACTCAATATATCTGATGTGCTTCTGCTTTGTTGACAGGCTGTGAGGGGTCAGCAAGTACCTTCCGTCATGTCACATGATGGCTGCAGCAGGCAAGAGTGAAAGCAAACACACACACACGCACAATCTTGAAATATGCGCCTTGCATTAAAAGTATTCATAATTCTTTTTTAATGACCGTTTACGTTTTTTGGGTTGAGAAATAATGTTTCAAAGAAGAATTGTGATATCAGTGAATACTTGGGACAAATTAAAGAAATGCTAGTTTTTTTCATAGCTGGGGGGGGGGGGGGGGGGGGCTTCTAAAATGCCTGCGGTTTTGTAATTGATGCTTAAAAAAGATTTTTCAGGCTTGAATCTGTCCTGATTCAGGTTGAAGCCCCTGAACTGCTCAGGAGTTTTTAACAACTGCTCTGAGGCGTCTCCAAGGTGCCATCTCACTTATAGCCTCTCTTGTAGGCTACACATGCCTGGAGCAAAGGAAGTGTGTTGCCATGGGAACGGGGTTGAATGATGTGTGAGTCGGCTTCAGGGTACCCTCCATCTAACTGCAGCACACTCATCCTGCCGCCGAGGAGTCGGCTATAAGAAGACCACGCAGAGGTTGAAGGTGTGAACGCTACAGGCTGAGTCAGCCTCAATCACCTTGCTGCCGTCTGCCTCTGTCCCAACACACACACACACACACACACACAAACACACACACAGACGGACTCTCAGGATACCCTCAGCGTGATCACACATAATATCTTTTCATTTAGTGTTTGGTTTTTTTTAACTCATTTAAATTTGATTCATTTAAGTTCACACTTTTAAATTGCATATATCCAGTGTGTGTAAACAAGAGCCACATGGAGCAGGACCTTTTGTTCTGACAATCTAAAAACTGGAATCTTGCCGGAGGTCAAAAAGTCAAATCACAACCTTTTACCTGTTACCTATTTACTTGCTGCCTTGTGTCACATAAGACCTTAAAGTAAGTATATCCCCATCTACTTTGAACTTGCAGATTTATCCAACTTTTATGTAAAACATAGATTAATTATTAAGAAAAGCAAAGTGCTAGTGGGTTGGTATGTTCCACTCTTAACAGGTCAACAAGCACACAGCAGCTAAAGGTGTATGAAAAATTCTCAATGTTAGTGTTTTAATAACTGTTCAACTGGAATGCAAGGCAAGTTGCATCATGTATCATTATTTCAAACCTTTTTTTTTCCACCTTTGGCAACCTTTAAACAAAACAAAGAATATTCATGACTCTGGGGGAAAAATAATTCAAGAGAGCAACTCTGACATACCTCCGGGCGAATGGAAAGTTGAGGCAGGCACTGGTCGAGGCATTGCGAGGGCTGTCTAGAGGGCTGCTTGCAGCTGAAAGACAAAATCACTTATGAGCAGTATTCACACCTGAAATAATAAATAAGGAAACTGAACTAAATTTAAGACAATCGGCAACATGGTTGCAGTTACAAGTGGAAATGTTCCAAAAAGGAAAATGACTTCATGTCTTTGCAGGGACCCTCAATCATCGAATAACCCAGTGGCATTAACAAGCCCCGCCAATGTATCATCTAGCTATTATGTTTCCAAACAATCAGCACCTATCTATGAATAGCCTTAATTGGTTTGGGGGGGGGGGGGGTCCTCTCACCAGAGCCTGGGGCTTTCGGTGCACTAGAGAGTCTTGGTCGAGGACCAATTCAGACACAACAGAGCTCACCAATTAGAGGCCGATTGCTTGCTGTCATTAGATAAGCCTCAGCAGATTGAGCTCAAAATGGGACACATCAACATACTGCTGCTATGAGGAGCTCTTGACTCCAACTCTTTCCATTGCGTGCAGCTGTTTCACAGCATTATGGGATGGTTGGATCTACACCGACCATTTATAACTTCATGCACCCCCAGATTATCTCAACACCAATCCAAATATTCGACAGACAGCAGCCAGATGGGAAACAAATTACAAGGTGTTTGCTTATTCAATTTTGTGATCATAAAAAAATGATAATTTCATGATATATCAACCTTAACACAGATCCCTTGGTTGAGTATTTAATGTCAGCCCCTCCCTCACATTGACAAAATCTTGCAATGATGCAAGAATTTCTGATTCAGGGAATCGGGACCAAGGAGTCCGGTTTGATTGAACCTGCAAGGGGGACAGACTCTCTCCAGCTGAGCTCTAAGGTTCCTTTGAGTTTGAAAGAGTCAGGACTTTGGTCCATAGCAGCGCCCTGTGAACTCTGCGTGAGATGCACACTACTTAACTGAAGTTTCCAGCCACAAACATTTGCTGCACGTCATAACATGCTCTCCCTCAGCAATTTGGACAATAGCGTTGAAGGAAATATAATAACTTGATTAATTCTTTCATGGAGACTGTGACTCTGAGATAAAGTTGATTAATCTTGTAGTGTGTTAGCGTAGTGTTTGTGTGTGTGTGTGTATGGGGAGGCAAGTTGCCCTGAAGCTTACAAACAGCCATAGGAGCTGGTAATCTGGCAACTACATGGCAACGCTGGTCTACTGCTGTATGTGCTCATTACTGGGTGTTTGGTCAGCTGAGAATACCACCATTTAAACTTGAGTGATACCAAAAAGCACCTGTATCACCAAAGTGATTTCTCCCAACTGAAAGCGCCCACCTGGAAGCGTTTGAGGTGCAGCATTTGATTGCTATGAGACGGAATGTAAGCACAAGTAAAAATATCTACACAATATCCATCCTCCTGTCCTTAATCTGTGTGAAATAAAGACGCTTTTGGTGGATGCAGGATCTTAGAAACCAGCATGTGCCAAGATGTTGGCAGTCATAAATGAGATGCAAGGAGACTGAAGAGAAACAGACTGTGTGTAAAAGAACAAGCAGTTCCTTTCCCCTAGAGAGCAGATGAGGTGTCAGCAACACGATGCCTAAAGCTGATGCTCAAATCGAGCCGACTCAAACAAACACGCAGATGAGCTCTGAGGAGTGGGGCTTGCTCCAGTTGCAAGAACTGGTACTGGACTGGTTGAACCACTAACCACCTGCTGCCACCAACACGTCTGACAGCTCATTCTGTGTGACAAGACAACTGCTGTAAAACAATGTTTGTGTAGACAAACCAGAAAACACCCCCCCCCCACACACACACACACACACACACATACTCTGCAAGCTTTGTTATAATGACAGCAGTTATTTACTCCTTGGTCTCAGTGCTTGTGAGGTGTTACATTAATAACAGGTTCTGCATGAAGAGTGTTGAATATGCCTAATCAGCCATTTATTTACACTCTTTGTAACCCTTATTGTAAATTGGGGAACGTGCTGCAACATGTACAGTTAGCAGTTAACTTAGTGTTAATTAAGTAGTTAACATACTCTCGATTTAACAACAGTTACTGGGAAGTATATTTTTGTGACGTTGCTTCTAAAGTTACAACATTAGCGACGGTTCCTGGATCTTACCAGTGTGGAGTGAGAGTGGGGAGAGAGGTCGGGACAGCGTGGGCGACGGAGTTCCAACACCGAGGCTCTTCCTGTTACTGCTGCGACAGCTGGAGCACAAAGAAGCCAGAAGAGAGATCAACAAGCTGCAGCACCCTCTTCTACATCAACATTATCACTTAGAATCACTAGATCTTTGCTGCAAGAGTGTAATGGCAGGAGAGGTTTCTGATTGATGAAACAACACTTGGTGTGTCAGTTCTCCAGAAAATTGCTTTTCATGTGTTATAAAGTGGTGAAATTTATGCAGATTATGTAAGTGTACTTCAATGGACACAGGGGTGGTTTGCAGTTGGGTGTGAAGCATTTGGGACTAGAGCCAGCACCTCCACGTCAGATGCCATGCCTGGGTTTGGAGTGAGGCGCTGCCCCAGAAGCTGCCTCGTGATTGCAAACAGAGTTCCAAAGGAAGATCAGTGCGGCATCAGCAGCAGTGCGAGTGCTGCATGGATCTGTTGTGGTGAGCAAGGTGCTGAGCTGGAAGTGCTCAATTCACAGATCAATGTATCTTCCAACCCTCAACCAGGGTCATGAGCTCTGGATAGTGATCAATAGAACGAAAACATTTCCCACACAGGGTGGTTGAACTAGGCCTTCCAAACAGTGAGGAGAAAAAACATTCAGAAAGATTGGAACCACCGAGCCGTCACGTAGAGACGAGTCAGTAGCCTCATGTTACGGATTCTCTGCAACAGGTAAGAGGCCCCCTGGATTATACATCTCATCTGGCCTGGAAACGCTGTGGTATCTCCCAGAAGGAGCATCAGGAGAGACACAACTAGAAGAGGCACATCTGGTTAGCTTAGTCTGCAGTCATTATGGCCCGGTCGATGATACGTATGAGAAAATGGATGGATTTAAATTCAATACTTAACTTACTTTGAATGCAGGTATGGAATACCACAGGGCTGACTGAAACAATGTAACTTTTAATTTATTTAATCTGATTCAGATAAATGTAGATTCAGTTGTGAACGACTGCTTGTTTAGTGAGGTGTTTCAGAACTAAGAGCACGTCGTCAGCTCACAGCTAATGTGACACTCGTGCACTGCAGACTTCTTTTATGCTGCCCAGACCAAACACAAACAAAGACATGCTGTGGTGCGTTCAAGGTGTCTCAGAAATTGTGAAAATGTGCATCTCCAATGTAGTGTGACTCCACTGTCCAATGCATGAATGACATTAATATCAGACCTGATACTGATGTTGGACCAGATTAGCTGCAACCCTAAAAGTGATAATGCAAGCGTGTCCTTCATCTAAGCACCAACACTTGTCAGGTTTATGTCAAAGTATTCTGATGAGTATCTTACATTTCAAAAGGTCAACGGAAGAAGCAAAATTAGAAAAAAAAACCTCAAATTTCGTTGAAAAAAAAAGAAGTTTTTGAACTACAGCTGCAGATATACACAATGTTGCCCACATCACTATCTTTTGGTGACATCAGGAAGCCTATTTTATTCATTTAAAACCAGTTGATGGAAACACACCGAACGCAGGTTTCAGTTTTTGCAGCTTATCAGAGTTGGCTTGAAATCTACTCAACATCACATGTTAAAACAATTGCTGAAGACACCGGGCCCACACTCTATGCATCTTTACCCTAGCGTAGATCTGTAGCGGCATTCATCGAGTCATCACTTTCTACAGTTCGACGATGATTGAAATTAAAGTGAGTTCTATTTGTACAAGGCAGTTTCACATCTATAGAGGTAGCAAAGCAACTGACAGCTTCTGTTGCCAGTTTGGCAGCAAGTGGTGCAGAAGAAGCTCAAGTTATCATATTCACAACTTGAGCAGCGGAGACGATGCACTCGAGCAGAGAACCATGTGATCTGCCCACTGGGATTTAACTCAACCAGCGAGGTTATTTCCACCGTCAGAGCAGCTCTGGCTTGAGAAATCTTTATGTAACCACAACTTTAATCTGCAGGCAAATGCATGTCAGTCCAGGACGGCCACGTCAGAGGAAGAAGGAAAACTGATGAGAGCCAAAATACAACGAGGAAACCTCCTGTCAACAGACTCAAGGCTGCAGGGTGCGTACGCAATGACAGTAACAGCAGGCCCAGCTTGAGCTACAGATGTCCACGACTCTGTGTGCGCGTGTGTGTGTGTCGAGGGAGGGAGGGGGAAATAATCCCCCCAGCCTGAAAAAAAGAAAGAAAGGGCAAACTTTGACCAAAAAGGCTGCCCTGAGCAGATGTTGTTGTGACCCCAGGGTGAACAGTTTAAGATGCTGCTGAAATGATTAGTCGAAACATCTGTGAATGGACTGATGGTGAATTAGTCCACTTGACCATGAATGAAAGTTACATCATTTGTAATCCAACAATTATTCAAAATCCAAACAGAAATGGGCAGTTGAGTTGTGAGAGCTGTGGTCTCCACCAGGCCGTGTGGCTAGTTGAACCTCAGCTTCAAGCAAACATGTCAAACATTTGCAGGTTCCAGAAACTTAAGCATAAAGGTTTGTTTTGTTTTTTTGTCAGAAAATGAAGAGTATATAAGAAGATTTGAAATTGTCAATCAGGCTCCAGGAAATTTCCACGAGCATTGATGAACTTTTCAATTTAAAAACAATTACTTAAAAATACAATTGTTTGTGGTTCAGGCTTCAAGGAGCCTGAAAGGGAAGAACAGCAAGCTAGCAAACTGGCCAAAATAACCACCATTGTGAGTTTTTGCATCATAGAGCAGCCCTAATTAGCACTTTATATTCCTCACTCCAAATCCATAAGGTGCCTTCATATCACCACCGTGTCAGAAGGAACAACAAAATGTGAACTTCCTTAGTATAATCTATGGTCACAAGCTTTAGAAAGAGACTGGAAGAATGAGATCAGCCTAAATTATTTTCCAATATCAGGTCGTTGAACCAGCATGGGCCCAATTCCATTTACTCACTATCGCCTCCTTAGGTACAAAAAGGTATTACAGGACATTTTTCTACAGACTGCATTTATAAGGGCACTGCCAGCCACTGCTAGTTCTGACCGTTGAAATATGACTTCTTTTTTTCCAGAATGGCAAATTGAATATCATTGAGTTTCTCACTTTTTTTTTCTTGGAATACTCAATGAATTGATCTGGTGCAAACGCTCACTATCATGACTTGCATCAGTTCAACAGCTGCGGGTTGCGCCTCCTCTAATCTGACAGTAAACAATCCATCAACTGGTCTCAAGTCAGTAACAGCCTCAAGAATAAACAGAGCTGCTAGCGTGGGTTTATTTGTTCACTTTCTTTGTTGTGACAGTGGGACAACACGGACAGTAGCTAACCGGTTCAGTACGACGGGTGATACATCCAAATTCAACAAGTTATTGACGTGTTATCTAAATATTTGAGACAATGTCGTGTTAGCTTACTTGCTTCCAGTCGACCATCTTCAACACAAAAGCTGCTCATAAACTCATGTTCACCGAGGAGGATTAACGTTAAAGCAATCGGCTTTCTCAGGGGCTAATAGCGTTAGCTTATATTGAGAATGTTTTAACGTAAACGTCGCCATTAAAGCATTAACAAAACAGTCAACACATTAGTCCAAAACAAGAGAGGAGCTGCAGCCGGTACTCATATTACAAGGCAACATTTTAAAAAGAAAAAAACAAACAAAACAAAACCTGAATAAACCGTTCAACTAGCTTGAACCTCTTGAGAACTAACCTTTTTGAGCGCTTCAGTAACACCCCGGGAACAAAATGGGACTTGTTCTGACTCGGTACCGCACACCACTGACTTGGATCCGACATGCTGGGAGAATTTCTTGCATAACCTTAAAAGTTAATAGTAATTATAAGAGAAGCGTCGTTCCTGTGCTGCTGCCGGTCTCCACACCATCGTCTTCCCTCCTCTGCGGTTCCTTTTGTATTCACACTAAAGTCTGCCCGCCCCGTGCAAACCGAACCTGGCGGCTCCGGAGTATCTGTTACATCTTCTGGTCCAGTTCAAGAATCATCACCCCCATAGCGCTTTGTTTGGTGGGAAACTGACCACCCAGCGGACAACGGCTCACCGTCTCCAAACACACGCCGCTGCCAGGCTGCCTGGCTGCGTGTATGTCCGTGTGAGGAGCTTGGAGTCTGATGCTGCGTTCAAGTGCTGCTCGGTATTTTTAAATCCCACAGCTGCAAAACAACATCCTCAACGCAGGCTGCAAAAAACAACAAGTACTTCCCTAATTCACTTACAACTTTCTGTATTGTACTCTTCAAAATGTTTCTTTTGCCTGACCAAAAGTTCACTAATCAAATGAATCTTAAAAATAAGTTAAAAAAAATAGTAATAATAAAAGATTATAGAGCAAAAAGAGTCACATTTAAAAGCAAGAGAAAATAAGGAGAATGTGACGTAGTTGTGTTTGGTATTTTGAAAAAAGTTTAAATGTTCAATAACCACTTATTTATGTTATTATGTTTAATGTTAGAATAATATTACACCGCAGAACAGAAAGCATACTGGAAGCAGAGACAGCAAACTTATATTTCATTTGATTTGAATAGGCATTCTAGAAACAAAACCAAAATTTCTTATCAAGTAAATATATACAACACATGAAAAGGTAATGCTCTATACATAATGGTTTGTTCATCTATTATTCTTTCAGTTGAGAAACTGTTTCAGCATGATGATGTTTTGTTGTCTACTGTCTAAGCATTTCATACAAAAAGAACAGCACAGGAATGGGTCTGTGGTGTATTTCATTCATGGCAGAACATGATGCTTCAAAAATCATCAAAGTCATGTTTCTTAAGATTGTCTTGGAGAACAAAACAGTTTGTCATAAGCTTCCACCCGCCAAAAAATTTTCATCAATAATCCAAAATCCAAGTATAAATCCCACTGGATTTTGTTAGAGGGAATCCATGGCAACGCTTTCTAATAGCGAAGAAAAATTGGTCAAACCTGCAGCACTCAGTAGGGTCTTATTAGCATCAGCAGTGACAACATCCTTACATCATAAACATATTGAGTGATGAGCCAGAGTTTGAGATGTTTCACCTTAATCAGAAGCTGATCTGCTGTTTCGACTGCTCCTCTCATTTCTGCATTTTTAACTAACACTTGACTTTCGTTTCCATTAATTTACCTTCTATTACTGCAAAATCCTGCAAGTCCACCGTCACATTTAGAGCAATGTCTTCTTTTTATGGCTTATTATTAGCCTGCTTGTATTGATTGACCGTATTTGTCTGTAAAATATATTTCTTTTTACTGTATTTCATGTTGTTTTATGCAACTGCATTTTCTCTTTCAGGGTTGTATTTTGCAGTAATTCAACCTTATCAAGACCCATGTTCACAGTATCATCTGTTGATGCGATACAATTTACTTGCATTCAAATAAAGAATCTGATGCAAGAGAATGATCACAACTTGGGATGAAAAAAAATCAACACATGGGGGAGTTAAAAGCAAAATGCTAGGAGGAGTGATGCCAGCAAATGTGGTATTTGACATACTGTGGCATCGTGATGAATTTATGAATTCACGGCCATCTTCAATCTTTTGATATAAGAAAATCAGATTCATAACAGTACAATGTGTGGCATGACAGCCTAGCCCTGCTCACACATCCAGAAACATGCTGGATGCAACCGCCTCTGTTTGCAATCTTGCCTTTCTCCGGAGCACCCATCACCGTTGCCAAGCAACCCACATAGACTTAGACGCAACTAATATAAGATGGTTCTTCCCTGGTGAAACGGCAGCACCTTAAAATCAAAAAGAGGACTTACTACATTTTTCTGTTCTTCGTGTCATATTTTAGTGAGATGTTATTCTGTAGTCAGTAGGTGGAACCGTTCTAGATTAAAGAAGCATTTCCTGATAACTAAACAGTCCAAAAGGGATATTTAAGAAAAGAACAACTTTTTAATAATGTATTCATTTCTGCTGTAGCTGTCTACCTATGATTTAGTATTTGTAGGATGTAGCATGTTGTCTCTCAAATGCTAAAAAGCGACAACACAACATTTTCAGTCACCACACAATTAATGCAGCATCTTCCTTGGTTATTGCAGTGGATGTTTACTTGCACAAAGCAGCTCTTCCAAGAGCTAATAAGGTCAAAGGTTATGTCCCTAAAACAGGGTCACAGAAGCAGATTTAGAACAACATCCTGAACCATGTGGGCATTGTTCTTTTTTTGTAAATGAGAGTCTAATGGTGTGTTTGTTGGGGACTATTTTTAGTTGTGGGTTAATACACATTTGGTGTATTAATCCAGAGAGAGACTTTTGTGTGTAAAGTCTATTGAAGCAGTTTGTTGTGAGTCACTCTCATGGCAGTGTGTGACCCGGCTATCTTACCTCCAGGGATGAAGGGTTTGTAAGGGGCTGCAGGGGCTGCAGGGGCTGCATGGGCTCAGGAGGGTAGGGCTCTGCCAAGTGGGAGATAAACTGTAAGGCAAGACATGGTCGCATTGGATTAGTTGTCTGACTCAGCACTTTAAATCACTGGGTGCCATCATCAGTGAACAGCAGATCTTTGGTCCAAGGTATCAACGACAGATACTCAGCGTTTGTCAGCGGAATGATGCTTGTGCCTTTCAACTACATCATGTTTACTTTAGAAAGCTTGGATACACCAAGTGCATCTGATTTGCCAACTTCTCTTGAGCTCTTTCACCACAGGAAGTTGGCAGCTGGAGTGTCAACACACCAGGCACGAAGTTTCATCGTCCAACACTTGTTTGCTAAGCGTCTAAGGCAGCCTTTGACTGTAAGAGAGGCGTATTGTAATGTACTGGCTTGACATAAGATTCAGGCTACATCCATTTCTAAGTTTGCGTTTTAAAAGCACAATATTTGTGAAGTTTAAACTTCACATTCACACCACTGCAGTAGTTTCAGCTCTCTCATTTGTGTCTATCACAAACTAAGACATCAAAGATCACCACTTACAGAGGTCTTGGAATGTCTGAACGCCAGGCAGTTGCTTGACTGTCTTTACAGCAAGAACTAACCACACACTTTCAGCTACAAAACCTCTGAGGTCGCCTCTAAACATTGAGAGACTGGCCCGTGAATCCATAGGAGTGTCTTCCACTCACGTGACCGTATGTAGATGTATGGAGAACACGTTTTTGCGCTCAAACGCTTGTGGGAAAGTGGTTTTAGTTCTAAAATTCTGTTTTAAACTTTAATTGTTAGGGCTGTCAGCATAAGCATTCAAGCATTCATTGAATTAATAATATTTATACATATTTTAAGATTCTTTCAGGTGAGAATGCAGGTGTTTCAACCTCAAATCTGTGCTCATTTTATCTCAGTAAAGCCTACAATTAACCAACGTACACTTAAGATTGTGAAGGCTGGTTGCCTGGTCACAATCGCTGGCACGCTACGTTAGCTGTCCTTGCTTGAAGGGCCTTCACATGTCTGACAACACCTCATGTTTTTACCACTAAGGCGACAAACCTCAACATGATTCACCAAAATAAACTACAGCAGTCGCTGGGTGGGAAGTGGCTGCAGACCGGTCGATCTCATGGAAGACTAGGGGCTAAGAGATGTTTTTCGGGTGATATGTTCAAATTTGTCATACAGTGAGTTACCATCACAACGTATCTCGCGTAGACGTCCGTCCATTGTGCTGTGTCAGCACAGGAGAAAGGTCTGGATTAACCTGTTATCAGTTTGCTATAGTAGAAGAAAAGGGTGTGGCTTGTTTGTATTCCTGTCCACCAATCATAGTCATTGTGTCCTGTGCTTGGAGTGTGCTGTTGTTTCAAATAGAATGACTGAAAATGTCAGAGAGCACAAGGGCAGAGTAAGCCGTATGAAATAGTCGCTCGATACAAGTCAAGCTCATACCTAAATTATTTTCATGGTAAACTAGAGAGCTGACATAAAAGACTTATAGAAAACTGAGAAATTAAAAAATCTAAACTCCTGAAACTTAGAAATCCTCTCACTTTATATGGCACTTCAAATAGAGATATTTAGATATTGAAGTTCAGGGATTACACGTAATCTTACATACATTTCCAATGAAGACGCAAATGGCTTGACAGCCTTTATGTTAGTGTGGCTGCAGCCTCAAATACTACAGCACTAACCTTTCCGTCCTACACTCAAAAGCCTTTAACGCTTTTTATTTCAAATAGACAATTTCCACTGCCTCGTACATTAATGCATCATTTCTGACTCAAAATATGCGCGTACTAAGCCACCCAGAGGTGTGTATCACCCTAAAGCTGACCCTGCACAAGAGCGTTTCTCTATTGATTTTGGTGTTGCAGATGGAAGCTCTGCCTTGTGGGCTCCACGCAGCTGCTATTGTCTCAGTGCTGCAGAGGCTTCTCAGTGCTAAACACAGTGCCAGCTTCCAAAGCACTAATGAACATGTTGTCATAGTAATGCAGCAGGGATGCTAGGAAAAACATTTCGCATAGAGTCTCCTCATTCTGTAGTGACAGGGACTCATAATTACACAACACATGCAACTCATTATGCTGTATTTCACACATTTTCTCCTTCAGAACTCTAAACCGGAGCCCTCTTTTGTGCTTGAGTGAATAATCAAGTGTCATTTGCATTTTTCATGTCTCTTTCATCAGCACTTCGTGGATGCTCCACTGTCCTGAGTGTAAACTGCGTAAAAATCTCAGGCTCACTCAATGGTGACATTCAAACTGATTTGCTCTGACGTTTTTGTCATTCATTGAGATTCCGAAATAAAAACTGAGCAAGAGTGCATTTACTTCCATAATAATTAATAATTAATTCATTTATAACTGTAATCTGAATAATGAGCTTAACCCATGAGGTTTGGCTCATTATATTGCATGCCCGTAGGGGATCATTCAGCCATTTATCTAGCAAAACGTTTGAATCTGGAAAGCTGAATATCTGAAATTCAAGAGCACTTATAGTTTATTTAATTTGAGGGATTCTGCTAAGTCAAAAGTGCACGTGGACAGACGCAGCCGGCCCCTCCCTGCTGAGAGTGCAACCTCCTCTGTATCTGTGCGATCACCAGCTAAGTGCCTAAAAAGGAAAATGAAATAGAAAGAGCGCATGCTCCACTGAGATCATCCACTGAGGAGGCAGATGGATTGATTTCTATATGCTCCTACGCCTGATGGATCAGCATCTAGTGGGCAGCAGGTACTCCCCCCACTCCGCCTCACTCCCCACAACAACACACTCACTGTGGGGGAAGAGTGGGCGGACATGCAGCCACGTCCTTTGATGAAGAAATCACAGGTTAGCATTTATACAAAAACAAAAAGCATCTCCTCGGCTAAAGACAGAAAGGCATTTGTCTTTCGTGATGCTGTAAGCGAGAGCATGTGATTCATGCAGGGATAGTGGAGAGGGTTTCATGTGAGATGAAAAACAATGCTTTTAAGATCAGGGACAAAGAGAAAAACAAAACATCACCGAGGAAGAAACACACTGACGCATCAGTTGTGAAAACTGCATGTAAAACTGGATTCACACATTGGTGAACTGGCTGAAACTTTTAGTTCTTTAAGGTTTATTCGATAGTCACAGTTTAGAAAGTTGGTCTTTCCTACATCCGGTGGCGTAAATAACTTTAAAGACCGGAAGACTGTAATTATAAAAAAGGGGGTGCACAATAACATTAGGATGTTGTCTGTCATTTTTTCAAATGTATGGTTGTCAGTCTGATGGCTGATCAGTTTTACTCAAGTCTCTTCTTTGTATCATCAACAGTAAACAACAACACATTTTTCATTTGTGTGCTTTTCCAAAATGCTCCTTTTTTTAAAAATTTACATTGTTTACATGTTTTTTTTTCAAATATACAAAATGTAAGTATGATATAAACTTCTATTTGGGCAGACAAAATAAACATTGTTTTTGTAAATTTAAAAAAAAAAAAGGAACAGAAAAACACCCTACTTTTGCAACCAATGACACCCAAGTAACTTAGCTCCTTTCCGTCTTTCGAGCTTTTCCACCTTCTATTGAACTCAGACTCACACCATCAGTCTGGTAACAACACGAGGCCTTATTTACATCTCTCCCACAGTTCTGATACCAAGCGTCTGGGACTCTGCGCGAGTTTTAGGAAAAGAAGTATAACTAATATCATATCGACCGAAATTTAACTCAACTATAATCGCATGGCAGAAGGAAAAGCCAGAGAGACAAAGACCAACTTACTCCAGAGTCAGAGAGGGGATCTTCAGTTTATCTCTCCTGGACTTCATTCTTGCTCAGCTCTCATGCGGATTCTCTTCTTATTACAGCGCAGCTCCGCTCGCTCTCACCGCCGGCTTCCAGCCACTCATCGCGGTGGTGGGAACTAAAATTAACTCGTTGAACAGAGTATCGTATACCGGCGGATTCCAGAGAGACGCTCCGTGGATATATTTACCATAAAAACAGTTCTATATGACAGCAGTAAGTTGAGGCGCGCCAGCAGCTTTCCGTCCGTTTCCAAGGCGCACCGGAGAGCGACTGCCAACCGAGGGAACGACGGGTCACCTCCATGTGACTGGTGGTGGGGAGGCAGCAGGGGAGCCGGAGAGGGAGGGAGGGAGGGGGCAGCGAGGAGGGCTATTGGATGAGGCTAAATCAATTTGGGCGGGAGGGGGTGACAGTCAACAGAGCCGAGGATGGGTTAGGGCGGGGGGTGAGTTTGGAACTGATGTAATTCACAAACCTGATGATTCTGGTTTCCAGAGACAGTAAAAAATATAAAGGCAGAACGTCTCAACATTTATCGACGTGGTTATGTCGATGATGCAAAGACATCATAAACTACAACGGTAAAAAAAAAAAAAGAAAAAAAAGTTTTCATCCTTCATCTTTGTGCGCAGCCAAAACAGAGCTGGAGCGGGCTGGTGGTCGTGATGAGGCTGGGGAATACCTCCGTGGAAACCGTGACAGCTGCCACGCTTCATCCGTTTGCCGCTGTGTGTGTGTGTGTGTGTGTGTGTGTGTGTGTGTGCGCGCGTGTGTGTGTGTGTGCGTGTGTGTGTGTGTGTGGTGATCTTTCGTGTCAGTTATGTAGGAGGGCAGTAATTGCATGGACAGCCCACCCCCCAACACACACACACACACTGCCACACACACACACACACACACACACTGCCACACAATGTGTGTGTGTGTGTTGTGTGCGTGTGCACGTGTAACCATCCCCAGCTCCCTAGCAACTGGGAAAGACACTAGTGTCATCGCAGTCACTGATTGCAATTGGAGATGCAGTGTACCACACACAGACACACACATGCACGCGCACGCATGCACACACACACACCTGGCTAGCCCACTTGCAAGCATGCTGTACAAACGTGTACAAATCTCATTTCAACACGTGCGTGTAGCCACGAGGAGAAGCCCGAGGGAGATGTGGTTGCACACATACTCACATCACCGATACACACACACACACACACACACACACACACACACACACACACACACAGTGTTGTCTGTACCTTCTGGAAGGAGCTTGACTATTAATTGTTCATCGTTCAGAATGTTCATCAGAATGAAATATTGTGGTTTCATTTTGACTTTTAATTGTTCCCATCTTTAGAGGGGGTCAATTATATCCCGAAAATAATGTGAAAACGTACAAATAAACCAAAATGGAGATGTTTGGCGCCACCATGGCATGGCTGTCATGGAAACTGTTCACCAAGTATGTCGGTGTGGTGGTGATTTACCACTGATGTTGCGTTGGTCGGCACACACACATTACAACAGTTTGACAGGATGAAATGAAATGAGGAACATTTGTGATGGCTTTTAAAGAATATCTAAATGTTCCTGGAGAGAGAGAGAGAGAGAGAGAGAGAGAGAGAGAGAGAATGTGTGTGAATGTGTGTGTGTGTGTGTGGTAGCTAGTGAATGCCCATGAAGGGGTTCCCGTTCCTGTTGGTAAGGTAATTGTTTTGTCAGTGCAGCATTTAATAGGAGAGTCAGTTTCACAGTTACCATGGTAACAAGGGCTTTCCTGCTCTCCCTGTCTCATCAGTCTGCATCCTTCCTCCAGTCTGTGTGACACGGAGCTTAGCTGAGCAGCAATTCAACAAATGTCCCACTGTAAAAGAGATCAAGACCTTTTTCAGTTTGAAAATGTTTTAATCAACTACTGTACATTAGTAGTACAGCTCATATTCAAGGTATTAGAGAAATAACTGTTGAGCCTGGAGATGATTTACTCAGCCCCTGTTTGTGTTCTGATGAATAAGATAAGAAGATCCTGTAAAGACGTCTCTGAATGTAGATAGATTAGCCATGTCTGGATGAGTGAATTTAAGGCTCACGCATATCTAAAATCCCAGTTAATGAAAGCTTCAATACTAAACCAGAGCACTGAAGCATGATTCATTGTGCACCAAAGTTCACCAAGAGCAAGAAGAGGTATTGTTTCAGAAGAATAAAAGAGTGTAAAAAGATATAACAAGAAGGCCCATCAGATGATTAATGGTAATTAGAAACAATAAAAATCGAATTAAAGGTAATAATAATAATTGAACAGCATCAGTCAGACACTTTTTCGCAACAACACACACAAAGAAAAATCTTTGCGTTGTTTTCATGAAAAACAGAGCAGTGAAAGTCTTGATTGGTTAATTCCTCTTGGTATTCCTTTTGAAGGTTTCCTCCTAATACTCACCTGTTGATGGCATCCATCCTATATATATATATATATATATATATATATATATATATATATATATATATATATATATATATATATACATATATACATATATATACATATACACATATATATATATCCATCCATCCATCCATCTTCTACCTCTTATCCAGTTAAGGCAAGGCAAGGCAAGGCAAGGCAAGGCAATTTTATTTGTAGAGCCCATTTTCACAAACAGTTTGTCTCAAAGGGCTTCACATGGCATCATAACAACATCCTCTGCCCTTAGACCCTCACATCGACTGAGGAAAAACTCCATAGAAAACCCTTTTAACAGGGAAAAATCTGAGAAACCTCAGGGTGAGCAACAGAGGAGGGATCCCTCACCCAGGACGGACAGACGTGCAGTAGATGTTGTTACAGACAAGAAAACAGTTTACAATACAAAATGTGGGAAACACGGAAATGTTAATAACAGCTGAAGAAGGAAGCTTCTGGTAGGGGAGGCAGGGAGAGCAAGCCAGCTTGATGGGGGACTGGATGGCAGACTGGTTCATGGAAGGGGAGCGCAGGCCGGTGTAACAGTAGGGAATAAGGGGGGGGGGGGGCGATGCAGGCGGCGGTTGGGGCTCTGGTGGATCTGTGGAAACACAGAGAGACTGCGAGACACCAAGGCCAAACTACAAAGTGCAACAAGTAATGGTAATGACAGTTCCAAAAATGTGCAGGGAGGAGAGGAGGAGAGAGGGGGAGAGGAGAGGAGAGGAGGGAAGGGCTCCATGTAACCTGATGTGTCCCCCAGCAGTCTAAGCCTGTAGCAGCATAGCTATCAATGGTTCAGAGCTACCTGAACCAGTCCTAACTGAAGGCTCTGTCATAGAGGAAGGTCTTAAGCCTGGACTTAAACGTAGTTAAAGTGTCTGCCTCTCTGACCCATGGAGAGAGCTGGTTCCACAGTAAAGGAGCCCGGTAACTAAAGGCTCTACCTCCCAGTCTGTTTTTATTGATACTGGGAATCACTAAAAGACCTGCATTCTGAGAGCGGAGTGCTCTGGTCGGACAGTCGGGACTAATGAGCTCTTTCAAATAGGATGGAGCTTTATCATTGAGAGCCTTATAAGTTAGCAGAAGGACTTTGAAGTCGATTCTAGATCCTACAGGAAGCCAGTGGAGAGAAGCTAAAGTGGGAGAGATGTGTTCTCTCTTCTTAACTCCCGTCAAAACCCTCGCTGCAGCGTTCTGGACCAGCTGGAGACTCTTTAGAGAGTATTTAGGACATCCTGACAGGAGAGAGTTGCAGTAGTCCAGCCGAGAAGTGATAAATGCATGCACCAGTTTTTCAGCATCACTCTGGGAAAGGATATTCCTAATCTTAGCGATACTTCGCAAATGGAAGAAGGCGGTCCTAGTCACATGCTTTATGTGGGAGCTGAAGGAAAGGTCATGGTCAAAAATGACCCCAAGGTTCCTTGCAGTTGTACTCGAAGTTAGGGTGATGCCATCTAGAGTAGAGATCCGATTCAAGAGTGTGTCCCTGTGGTGTTTAGGTCCAAAAATGATTACCTCAGTTTTATCTGAATTGAGCATTATGAAGTTAGAAGACATCCAGGATTTAATGTCTTTTAGGCAGTCTTGCAGATGAGTAAGCTGGCTTGTGTCGTCTGGCTCCATTGACAAGTAAAGTTGTGTGTCATCTGCATAACAGTGGAAGTTGATCGAGTGCTTCCGGATTATGTCACCTAATGGGAGCATGTAAAGAGTGAAGAGAATCGGTCCTAAAACTGAACCCTGTGGTACACCATATGTAACTCTGCTATACTCCGAATGGTCATTATTAACATTAACAAACTGAAACCTGTCAGATAAGTAGGACTTAAACCATTTTAGGGCAGTTCCTTTAATCCCAATGTCATGGTCTAGTCTCTGTAGCAGGATGCTGTGGTCGATGGTGTCAAATGCAGCACTGAGGTCCAAAAGGACAAGCACAGAGACAAGACCTCTGTCTGAAGCTATAAGAAGATCATTAGAGACTCTGACCAGTGCTGTTTCAGTGCTATGGTGTTCCCTGAATCCAGACTGGAAGGCCTCAAAGAGCTTGTTGCTGTGCAAATGTTCATGTAGCTGCTCCAGGGCAACCTTCTCAAGGATCTTGGAGATGTAGGGGAGGTTGGATATTGGCCTATAGTTGGCTAACACATCTGGGTCAAGAGAAGGTTTTTTAAGTAAAGGGTTGTTACCTTTTAACCCTTAACCAGGGTTAAGGGTGTGGGTTTCACATCTGGACAGGTTGCCAGTCCATCACAGTACCAACACATAGAGACAGACAACCATTGACACTCACAGTCACACCTAAGGTCAGTTTAGAGTATCAATCAGCCTCGTCCCCTCTTGATGTCTTTGGGCTGGGGCTCAAACCCAAAACCTTCTTGCTATGAGGCGCAAAAGTTGTAACCACTCCATATATTTATTAAGGATGGGAAGATAAACTGATACGCATCGATACACCCATATGCACAGGCAAGATACCATTGCATCGAGAGAACAGCTGTGGAAAAATCAAGACGCATCGGTCATGAAAAGTTTCCATCCGTAAAATTCTAAATTTTAGTTATTGCGTTTTTTGTTACATTCATTTGTGCTTGTAACGGAGCAAGTAAGATGTTATTTTTCATATTTTTACTTCGATTAAATAGGATCTATTTTACGTTAATGTGCACCGCTGCGCGGATTTACTTGTGTGCGCATGGACATGGGCGCGGTTTGATACATTCATGGGGCGCGCTTTTCAAAACAAACATGGCAGAAGCGGAGAAGCTATGCTAGCTTTGCGGCCTCACGTCCAGACTGTTGCAGTATTATGGAATTTCTATAAAAGAAACATGGAGGACTTTTCAGGTCAAAACCAATTTGTAAGATGTGCCGAGCTCCTCTACGGTACACAGGGAGTACATCGAACCTCAAGATTCACCTGAAGCGACGGCACAGTGTGACGATGGAGGCTTCCAGCTGGAACAGTAAGTCGGCATCACCTGCCGCGGGGTCTAAGACTTCGGTGTCCAAGAACAGTGAGCGCCGCATTAAAAGCTGTTTCCATGCTCCGCTGGGTAACAGCTCAGCTCATGCAAAGGCAATAATTGATGCCATAGGCTTCTTTATTTGTAAGGATATCAAACCTTACGGTGTTCCGGAGAACGAAGGCTGTATACACCTTCTAAATGTCTTGGACCCACGGTACCAAATACCAAATAGGAAGTTCTTCGACGTGAAGCAAATCCCTGCCCTCTGTGGCTCTGTGTCGCACAGCCATTGAAAAGGCCAGTTTGTCAGCGGTCTTGTATACACACACATATATATATATATATATATATATATATATATATATATATATATATATATATATATATGCATAAGGGATCAGTTGTGATATCAGTCAGTTGTAAGTTGCTACCAGGGGAAATGAGTCACAACAGGTGTGAACATGTGAGGTGTGTGATCACATGACTCGGCCTTCACGAGTTCTGTACATTGCACTATTTAGGCCACCAGATGGCGTACACCACCATTGACTCAACAGTATGTACATTTCTGTGTCGCTGTCTCATACTGTGTGATTTCTTTCTGAACATACACTATCAAGCAATCCTGTTCCTGTCCATGTTCAGGATATCTCATTAATAATATTCACTTGAACTGTTACCAAAAAAGGCAGCACAGTGGTGCAGTGGTCAGCACTGTCGCCTCACAGCAAGAAGGTTCCAGGTTTGAGTCCCCGCTCGGGCACAAGATCTTTCTGTATGGAGTCTGCATGTTCTCCCTGTTCCTGTGTGGGTTCTCTCTGGTACTCCAGCTTCCTCCCACAGTCCAAAGACATCAAGAGGGGACGAGGCTGATTGATACTCTAAATTGACCGTAGGTGTGACTGTGAGTGTGAATGGATGTCTGTCTCTATGTGTTGGTACTGTGGTAGACTGGCGACCTGTTCAGGGGGAATCCCACCTCTCGCCCGTAGCCGCTGGGATAGGCACCAGCCCCCCCAGCTGAGGTTTTTTTAATGCTTTGAGGTGTGGGGGTGCAACCCAGACATGACCTCCTCCATCAATCACTGAAACCAGACGCAACTGACAAAAATCCCTTGACAGTGCAATGTAATATAACTTAATCATGACTTCAAAGCCCCCCAGCTTTCTCTGCGGTGATTTTTGTGTTACCCTTGCGTATGCATGTGTTAAACCACTAGCATAGCACTCTGTGCAGATACCACCATGGTTCTATACTTCAGATTATTCAGCTTTTGTTTTTGTTGTTTTTTCTTGTGTTCATTTTATGCTTAATAGGTCTGCGTTGCAAAATTGGTAAATATCAAATTGCCTTAACGACTTATTTAATGTTATCAAGACAGAGGCCTGACTACACTCGTTGAAATAACATGTCAATAATGACTTGTGTCATTCTTCATCCTTCTTTAAATCAGAATCTTCTAAATGCAAACAGTAATTTGTTACTAGTTTATTTGTGCATTTCCAGCTGAATTTGTTTATAGCGACTTGAGTTGTAATTATGCAATAATTCGGTACGAAAAAAGATTTTCCCATTTTATGGCACTGTTTTCTCTATAGTGTTTGTGTGGAGGGTCAAACAGGACAGAGGACATTTGTTAGACCTGGTTCAGACTGACATCTGTCTGCAGATTAATGTGTATGGTTCTGGAATGTAATTTTTGCTTCTTAATGTCTTTTGTTTACTGTCTTTTTGTGCTTTTTGTTCCCTCAACTTTATTATGAAAGGGGGAAAAAAAGCTCACTTGAATTTAAAATAAAAAAACCTTTCAACTCACCCTGTTGAGTCCCCACCAAAAGTTTGCTTGGCTCAAATTGGTTTTATGTTGGAAATATAAGAGTAAATGGACAGGGAAAATCAAGAGAATGAATATTGGTGATACTAACATTTGAAACAATTTAAATCTGAGATGAACAAATACTTTTAAGTGAGAATATCAACAGAAATTCAATCCTACGTCCAATGCATCGATGCAAGGTTAAACTTTCTTTGCATTTTGCCTCATTATACAGAAGATTACCTCTTCCTGGATTCATCTATGTCATGTGATCCTCTTCAGCTTGCTGTATCACAGTCTGCACAACATGTCAATGAAGCTGTTTTGAAGTCGTCTGTTACAGGACGGTGTGTGTGATGCAAAAGGAGGGTACATAAAGAGGCGTTCTTCCTTCCTTTGGCTTCCTTCTGTCAGACACTCAAGCTACCGCTTAACCAGAAACATAAACTCCAGAAACTCAACACATCAAGGTCGAGGAAAAGTGACACATTTTACTATCAAGTTTAACAAAATGGTCAAAAAATCTCTCGGGTTAGTTTTGATTGTTACAGCTCACATGGTGTTGAATGGTAAGCCGACTTCTTTCAGTATGTAACTTATACATTAGATGTTTGTTATTTTAGTGTTCAAAAATCTTGATTTCATGCAAAAATCTTACAATTTCTCAGTTTGCCTACTCTGATAATGTGAAACCTTTTCCTGAATGGCATTTTGAAGGGTTAGTGAGCCTCAATTTGCCTTTTTTTTGTTGTTTATGGGACAGATGTGCTTGAACCTTTGTCAATCACACTCACCTCTAGGCTGCATCTTCTTCATAGACCCGCTGGATCCTGGTGTGAGAACATATGGCCTTTGAGTAACTTCTACTTGGGAACGAGCTCACTGAGCCATATGTGAGATTGTTTTGAACACCAACACAAGCTGACAAAGTCCATAAAATGAGTTCTTAAATTCAGGCAGTCGCTCTGTAATGAAAAGTAGTGTTTCAGCGTAAGTGGCACTAACACTGCTTCGTAGTCATAAGAGGAAATTAATGTGGTACTTGGTATCAAGATGTTTGTATACTGACAGCAAAAAGGATGTGCAGTTACAGCAATCATTAGTAATGTCCTGGAAGCAAAAAGTAAGCTTTTGATATTTGATATGATCCACAGCACCTGTATACAAAGTCATCAAACAACGAAGAAGTCACTGTCAAGTCGTCACTCACTCAGTGTCGGAATGGAGGTTTAGCAAGGGATTAACACTTAAATACAAAAGTTAAACAGCTCTCATGTTCAGTTTCTGAACTTCATCTACTGGAGGTTTCTTACTGGCTTGATGTTAGGAGGATGAGGAGCTCAGACTCTTCAGTGCCTCACTCTAACCTCCTGGGGTGCAAAGTCAGATGAGATGGGACCGACCATTGCTAGATAAAGAGAAAATGCCCCCCCCCCCCCTCAAAAAAAAATGTTTTGAAATGATTATCATATTTTAGAAACCTAATCTAAGATTTGTGCTACTTTTTATTTGTGGGACAACAAACTTAGGTACTTATTTTACTGACTTTTAAATTTTAGCAGTTACAGCAACAGAAAGAAATCTGCAGAGTCAGTTTTATTTCAGCTAGATTTATAAATTCATACTGACGGCCAGTTTGATTTCACTCACATTCAAGGTAGTTTACTGCAGTATAAGTTCTTTTTTTATTATTTGATTTGATATAACAGTTTTTTCTTGCTTGAACGTATTTATTCCTTTACATACTTGTTTTGTTCTCTCGCTTATTCATCTGTTGTTGTGTCTACATTCAGGCCCCAGCCAAGCAGAAGTCACGGGAATCCGCGGCTCCAACATCACGTTACAATTCACATTTAACACCACCATCAGGAATAACAGCCATTTTGCAGTTTACAGTTCAGACAAAGGAAAGTTTGCTGAGTATCTCCAGGGCAAAATAAATGCTGGAAATTGCATTTTTGAGATTTTCGTTAAAAAATGCTCAGTATTTTGCCAGATTATAAATCTCACACAAAATCATAGTGGCACTTACTGGGCCACTTTGTTCATAAACACACGACCCGCCATACCAAGCAACAAGGTGCACCTTAGCATCCGTGAGGAGAGCAGAACCACCACTGGTAAGGTCATCATGTACTGTGTCATTACTGCCTAAACCTCCAGGAAATTACACCAATATGTGCAGCATATGAAAACTACAGTTTCAGTACCTTAAAGCATTTTTTTTTTTATCATCAGTAGATTGATAAAAGTTAAAAATAAAATATTTGTAATCAAATTTAGTTGACTCTGGCTTTTCAGTATCCTGCGATGCACTCTTCTTTTGTCCTCAGTGAAAACAGATAGTTTGTCTTGTAATTTGTGCATCGCTAGTTTACGTGGGATTAATTTGTTGTGAGTGAAAAATTGTACAATACTGATTTATCCATTGCAATTTCTCAGTTTATTGATGAACAAATTAAGAGCTTTTGTCTCCCGTTTTTGCTCCCGTGCTGACGAAGGTTTCATGTATGCGGAGTCCGTAAATGATAGTTGAAATCATGAAGCTGCCTGTTCTCTGCTGTCACTATTTCCTTTTTAGTATACGATGATAGGAAACTCTTACTGTGCTTATTTTTAGCATCTTTTGTATGTCTGAAAGGCTCTACAGATTAGTCATTTTGGGCTGCATTCATAGACTTTGACCAAAACTTGCCTACAAAACAAAAGAGACACTGAAATACCTCATAAAATATTTAGGTCCTTTGGAATATTTATGGTAACATGATGAGTATGTAGCAAGCAGGTTGAATTTCATGACATGCTGAAAATTGTCTGAAGAATAAATTTCCCTTTCACTCCCACAGTTTCAGCTCTGCAGGTGAACAGCACCATCACAAACCAAACAAGTCATGAAACCGGTTCACGTGTCTTTTCTGAACACATCACGGTCCTCGTGGTTTTGGCAGTGGTGCTGTTGGCTGCAACACTTCCTTGGTTCATCTGGTGCCTTTTGCAAAAGAAAAATAGAGACTCTTTTGATCGACTAGGTATCTGTTTCACTTTGGGTAACTGGGGGGTTTAATGTTTGTTGAGGATATCTGGTTGGAGGTGTGGAGCTCTGTAATGCGTGCAGAGAGGAGAGACTGGGACTAAGAATAAAAGATAAGTGTATTTGGCAATCTTCTAAGCATGGACGCTGTCCGTTGTTAAATACCCGGCTAATGGCTACAGATAGTAGCAGACTCTCCATTTCCCAGGTGAAGGTAAGGAGAATCACCTAATGGGTATTATGTAGAAAAATTAAGAAACTGCATGTGGTTACCAGCCTCAAAATGCAAACCAGAATGCAGTTTCACATCCTTGATGATTCACAGTCCTTCACTGTGCAAATGTGAACACGTTTGAAATCATCAAAGAGGGACGGATGGAAACAACAATGCTTGCATTATTTGTTCCCCAGTTGTCTTCCAAATGTGTTGAAAGCCCCTGTTACCTCAAAGCAATCATTCTCACTTCATTTCGTAATTTACTGTAAGCGAAATGCAAATTTCTGCTGACGGGACCACGTCATGCAAATCTGCTCTCACGACTGTCTAAAGATGTACAACAGACCCGACAACAGAAGAAATGTGCTCTTCTGAACTTGAGTTTTATTTTTTGCCAGACCATAAAGGATCATAGATATTTAATAGGCTAACAGGAGTGATGCAGGTTTATCATTGCGGTTTTGAAGCAAAAACAAATACCATAAATGACCGAAATTACAGATGTATTTTGACATCCTCCGTATGATTCGCGTTCACTGTCTTGATAAATGATGAGGTCTATTTGAGCTGATGTTCCTCCACACTTGCTGCATTGACAGTAGGGCAGTTTTGGGTTTCAATTCTGTTTTAGCACTGAAGCTCAACTTCAGGGAAATGTGTAACTCATACCAAGGGGCCTGGATTTGGAAGTAAATGATGAGCGGGTGTTTTTAAATTGTGGTGTTTTTATTTGGCTGTACAAGTCAAAATCCTCTGCAAGAAAACCACCAAATTCCCGTTTAAATGTAGGTTATACCCTTACTGTTGTCTCTGCTAATTATTTTGGCTATTTGACATTTCAGTCGGCATATTTTGATGCGTTTATATTTTTAGATGTTAATGTTTTTACTCTTGGATGTTTTTATCTTTTATACTGTTGGGAGAGATGCCAAAACTGCTTTTTCATTGACAAAAAGAGTCCAAGTCTACTTAAATACTCCACAATTGTCTAAGTTCTTCAGCAACACTTGTACTTTCGTAACAGAAGATTATCTCATGATTCACTTTCATCTTTTTTTTTTTTTTTTTTTTTTTTTTTTTTTTTTGCTTCTTCCACAGATGAACAGCAGCGAAACTCCAATCCCACAATACAGGTGAGAATGCGTGTGCCGCTTTTGATGTCTGATCTTAGAAATGAACACAACCCCAGCCAGCTAGCGGAGGTGGGGACACCATGGAAACAATACTGATGTAAAAAAAAAAAAAAAAAAAATTATGATTTGTGGTGCTCACATGACAACCTGACTTGAGGGTGATTGCCATTGCCGTTGAGGCTGGTTTCCCGTGACACCAGATTTAACTGTATTAACATGCAGTATCATACAACCATTCAAAGCTGTTATCAAGAAACATGATAATTATCCACATGTCAAACAGCCGCCCACAGCTTCATGTTGTTGAACCATTGATTTGGTGTGTCCGCCACAAAATGATGCCAATTGACTTTCTACTGTTTCCATGGCGCTACCATGTAATTTAACAGCCATCATAAAGAGTTTTCGGTCCTTTTACACATTTCTGTGTGACAGGATTGCTTTTAAAGATTAAGATGCCAAGGAAAACATGAAAAAAAATGCAAAAATTCCTCTTTTCTTTACAGGAAACAGTGTCCAATATTGTACCTGCATCCTCACTTGTCTACAGTGTGCTGGAGTTCCCTAAAAGGCTTTCGACGGTTTCCAACATGAATCCAAGTGATACCGAATACGCTGACGTCAGCCCCCTTCCAGGAAAGAGACAACTGTGATCCACAGCTAAATGTAAACGAGCTGCTACCTCGTCTCCACTAATGATCCGCCCCTGAAGGTTTTTTTTTTGTTTTTTTTATACTGAAACTCTCAGTACTTTTCATTCCAAGTCCTTTTTATAAGTCACGGCAGAGTCGAGCATGAAGTCTTTTATAACACTATGACCATTTTGTTACTCTAGTAGCCAGACTTGTCCAACGATCCAAATCTTCATCAAAAATAACCATTTTCAGCGTGAAGGTTACTTCAAGCTCGCAAGCCGGAGTTAATGCATGCAGAAAGAGGAATGCCAACTAAAATAATTGCCAAGTGACACATTTATACCTGCTGCACTATTGCGTTTAAACAATGATTAAGTGTCATTTACGCTTACTTTCAAGATAAAATTCTGACAATTTGCTGTATCCACTCCTCACTGCTGTGACATCTAACTTCTGGTTGTGAAAAAAATCTCTCTTTTTTTCTATTTTAAATGTTTTGTTTTTAATGTGGTGCATAGTCTCAACATGCATCTTATTTTTTTCCTTTCTGCATTGTTTTTTCGCTCATTTCTCATTTCCTCCAGTATCATTTCGTGTCTGCTAGTGAGATGAGCCACCAGTCTCAGGCTACGTCGTCTATGTAGATAAGAGATCTCAACGATACTCTATTTTCTCAGGTCACGAAAGTGAGGTTTCCACTTAGTAAAAAGAGACATTTCTGAAAACTGTCAACAGTCGTTTCTACATATCATTGCCATTTTCCACAGCAGAGTTTCTGAAGTTCTTCTCATAGGTGCTCGTAGATGATGTGATTACCAGATAACGTATTGGATTTTCATCTTTGTGACTGTTATGGCAGATGAACCTAATTATAGTTGTCTGTAGTTCTCACAATCAAGGTGCTCTTCAAAAATAGATTTCTTAGTTTGTCCATTAACGTTTATATTATTGTTATTCATCTGTAGAGTTAAACTGACTCAAAGATGTGGTGGATGTTGGTTACTAAGAAGTCAAAGTCCACTTTGTCAAATATGCTATACATGCATGACATACAGCATGACCCACGGTGCAAAAACCGGCCGGAGCAGTACATTTGACATACAAGGCACTGAAGGAATTTCCTGAAGTAGTGCATTCTAGTGCAAATAGTGCATAGTAGTAAATAGTGCAATGAGCGGGGTGGGGGTGTCAAAGTCCATGAAGGCAGAGTCTGTGGGGGAGTAGAGGGGGGCAGAGAATGTGGTGTGTGTGTGGAGGGGGGGGGGGGGTGCAGGCAGTGTCTGTGGGGGAAGAGCAACATGATGTGTGAGGGGGAGGCAGGGGTGTGTGTGTGTGGGAGACAGAGCAAGGAGGGAATTAGGCCTCCGGACTGAAAGCTGTCCTTGAGCCTCCCGGTTTGTGGCCCTGAACTTTGCTGTCTCCTCCCAGGCATCAGGCTGAAGAGGCTCTGGGATGGGTGGTTTGGGTCACCCACAACCCTGATGGCTTTGTGGATGAGGCGGGTGTTGTAGATGTCAAGGAGGGGAGTGAGCGAGACGAGATCTAAGATCTATGACAATTTCCCTTGTCTTCTCCACATTCAGGTGGAGAGGTGTGTGTGTGTGTGTGTGTGTGTGTGTGTGTGTGTGTGTGTGTGTATATATAGGTAGTAAGGTATATGTAAATATTTATTTATATATATATATATTTATTTATATATTTTTATATATATTTATATATATTTTTATATATATTTATATATATTTATATATATATATTTTATATTTTTTATATATTTTATATATATTTTTATATATATATTTATATATTTTATATATATTTATATATTTTATATATATTTATATGTATTTTTTATATATATTTATATTTTTTATATATTTTTATATATATTTATATATTTTTATATATTTATATTTTATATATATTTATATATATTTTTTATATATATGTGTGTGTGTGTGTAGGAAGGTGTGTGTAAATATAAACATATAGATAGGAAGGTGTATATATAAATGTAGGAAGGGATAGATGTACATGAAGGAAGATATATATAAATGTAGGAAGGTATATATAAAGCCAGACTTTTGAATTAAGATCTCGTTTTCAAAACCTTGTATCATAATTCATCTATCAGGTCAGGTCATGTAAGTTTATAGAGCTCATCTCCTGTTGTAGGATGTACATTATTGTAGACATTCTTTGTTTTGACTGCCACAATGTATAAATACAATGATGCATAGTGTGCATGCTTCATATTGAGTTTTAGTTGTATAAAAGTTATGTAAGCTTGATGAATTGTTGCAATTTTGAACGCATTTTTAAGTTTTATGGCCACAAATCTCCACTGTCTGCATAGGTGCCTGTGGTTTCTTAATTTTTCCATGTCAATAATCAGACATTTCTTTAATGAAGCATTTCAGAAATAATTGTACTGCAAACCAAAAAATGATAACAACCAATGACAGAAGGCAAGGTATCATTGAAGAATGGTACCTTTGCCAATACTCTTTTAAATCCCAATTCACCGAAGTGTGGTTTTAAATCAGTTTTTCTAACTCTTTAGTTTTTGTCTGCATGTTGACATTTTTACACTTTATGCGACATTAAAAATGAAATTTAAATATTTACTCCTTGGGAATTGAAATGTGTTGATAATGGGTTGTATTAAAACAATTCAGTTGATGCAACAACAACAAAAAGAAGAGCATTAAACATCCTATCCAGCGCTGTAGTCGCTGCACACCTCTTGCCCCCCACATACTTGAGGTGAAGATGATTGACTGCTCTACTGCTGAGCTCGACTGGTGCACGCTGGTGAGCGTTGTGTCTGCACTTTGTACAACAATACACCCACTTCAAAATCAACAACAAGAAAGCCAAACCTCTTTTTCTCTCCTCAGAAGTGTTTGAAGCAACAATAAAAGTAATGTGCGCACATTTAGATAGATGGTTCACATGATACAGCTCATACTTCTATGAATGGAGAAAGTGTTGGTTCTGTTTTCATGTGTTCGGTCTATTACTATTAAAAAAGAGGGGGAGAGTATGGAGGACACAGGCGGTCAGACTGAAAGCGCTAAAGTCTACCACGTTTCTTCTCCGATAATACGTCATTTTCGTGAAACAATTTATCGTCAGTCCTTGAACCCACTTCTTTTTTTGTATCACTATCATTTTGAACTTTCATGCTCCTTTCCACTCGTTGATGAACTTTGCTTCGCTCTGCCTTGACGCATCAGCCCTCGCAACAACAACTTGAACCTGTCGAAGACTGGAGTTGCCAAGTCGTGCAATTGCTGTTGTTTACTGTCTTTCAGGTTCGACCACCATGGAAACGCTGAACAAATACGGACCCTCGTCAGTCCGACGGTACTTGATTCGGATAATGGAAAGAAGCCTT
This sequence comes from Aulostomus chinensis, assembly GCF_037954235.1. Lineage (NCBI taxonomy): Eukaryota > Metazoa > Chordata > Actinopteri > Syngnathiformes > Aulostomidae > Aulostomus > Aulostomus chinensis. Next base: position 9,129,512 of record NC_141333.1, on the reverse strand, counting down.
ACGTTTCTCGGCCGTTTCTGCGGTTAATCTGACACCTGGCAACTCCTGAAGGCGGTATAGCGACATAAAGAGAACACCAGATATTAACGTGTTTCTGCTGTTGAATCAGACATCTTCAACCTTCATGTAAACATTATGTACACTTTGGACCTGACAAAAAAATTTGTCGATAATTGGTTCACCACCATGATATTTTTCAGGTAAATTTAGACTTTAATTCTGTGGATGTATTGTTTTTAGCTCAGGTATGTATGATCATTATGATTCCATTCTCATTATATGTATTTTTTTTCCAAATTGTTGCCTTTTGCACCTTTTTAATTTTCTCATAATTATCCTTTTTTTTACATTGTAAGAGCTGGAAGTAATTTAAGTTCCCTACAGATGAAACTGTGAGCCGTCAATGCCTTGTATATGGGTAGTTGATTCGTAATTGAAACAAACCGCATTTCTTCAAACTTTCTGAAACCATGGCTCATTAAACACACCTCGGTACTTACAGACCGCAGTGCCTTCGACCTTAAGGTGTGATGTCAACAGAGAGAGAGAGTTGGCGTACGCCAGTTTTCGCCCCTAAATACGATTGTGAATTTTTGAAAGCGTAAATGCAGCATGCAGTGGAGAAGAAAAAAATAAAACGAGTTGATGGAAGAGTTGCAGGTATGTATTGTTGTATGGTGGAACTCAGATTTCGTCTTCGTCGTCCTCCGCTTCATCCGGTGGGTCTGGGTCGCGGGGGCAGCAGCCTCAGCAAGGAAGCCCAGACTGCACTCTCCCCAGCCACTTCAACCAGCTCTTCCGGGAGGATCCCGAGGCGTTCCCAGGCCAGCCGAGAGATATTATCCCTCCACCGTGTCCTGGGTCAGCCTCGAGGCCTCCTCCCAGTTGGACATGCCTGGAAAACCTCCAGAGGGAGGCGCCCAGGAGGCGTCCTCACCAGATGCCTGAACCACCTCAACTGGCTCCTCTCGACATGGAGGAGCAGCGGTTCTACTCTGAGTCCCTCCCGAATGACTGAGCTTCTCACCCTGTCTCTAAGGGAGAGCCCAGCCATCCTGCGGAGGAAACTCATTTCGGCCGCTTGTATTCGCGATCTTGTTCTTTCGGTCATTACCCAAAGCTCATGACCATAGGTGAGGGTTGGAACGTAGATTGACCGGTAAATCAAGAGCCTCGCCTTTTGGCTAAGCTCTCCCAAAAGCCAGCTTCCATGTCTGTGGTTCAGACAGCCGAGGCACCCGCCTGGAACTGCCACCCAAACCACATTGCACCGGACCCCTCCGGTTCCCCTGATGAGTGGTGAGTCCAAGGGAGGACGTGCCTGTGTCTCCTTTTCGGGCTGGGCCCGGCCGGGCCCCACGGACCAAGGCCCAGCCACCAGGCGCTCGCCTTTGAGCCCCCACTCCAGGCCTGGCTCCAGGGCGGGGCCCCGGTGCCCCTCCGGGCAGGGAACACACTGCACTTGCTGTTTTTTCCATGAGGAGGTCTGGCGTTCTTTGTCTGGCCCTTCGCTTAGGACCAGTCTGCCTTGGGTGACCGTACCAGGGGCAAAATGCCCCCGACAGCATAGCTCCTAGGGTCACTAGGGCACTCAGACTCCTCCACCACGGTAAGGTGACGGTTCCAGGAGGATTTAATTTTGCAGAAATTTAAAAATCTAACTTTACTTTTTAATACCAAAACCATGAATTCATAAATTCAAGACGTTTGTGCTTTTACGTGTTGCTTTACCCACAAACTTACTTAGAAAACTTAAAACAGCCAAACAAAACCACCAATATAAAGTTAGTCAGTTTTCCAGATTTTCAATTCTTGTTTTCCTGATCTAATTACTAACCTGGAGAAAAAGTACCATTGGTAAATCATTGTCTTCTCGCCAGCAGTGAGGAAAATGTACAGAAATCATCTCCAGGGGTAACAGGGGAAAAAAAAAATGAAAAGGATAAAAATCCATTGGGTAGCTGTAGGTGGTGCAGGGGTCAGCACTGTCGCCTGACAGCAAGAAGGCTCCAGGTTTGAGCACAGTATCTTTCTGTGTGGAGTCTGCATGTTCTTGCGACCCTTAATAGGATAAGCAGTAGAAGATGGATGGACAGCACTTTTCTGGACAAAAAAGCTTCATGATAGAGGAAAGGAGAAAAGTGTATAACTCCAATAACCTAAAATTCATGCGGGTGGACAGAGAACCAAAAAAACACAAAAAAAAAGTCTACCCAGAAACAATAGTACAGTTGGCTCGATTTTTTTTTAAAGTAGAAATAAGATTTTTGGTCTATGAGTCTACTCAAGTAAATCTTTCTTCCTCACTCTGATGTTTGATATCTGCTTTAAACAACATTTGAACAGATGAACTCACTACCATAACATCAGCCTAAAGCTGGATTTTAGAGGGGATTTTTTTACGAGTGAATTATTAAGTACTCCAAAACTGTCTGACACTGCCCTCTGGTGGTTGTGAATTGCAGTACCGATCTAAACAAGTGTAAAACTTTTTTTATTCAGAAACATGAGCACATATCAAATGACAGTTTCATAAGGATCTCTTCGTACTTTATTGAGCTTGTTGAGCACGTGAACATTTTTGATACATAAAATGTAGTTGTTTTAGATACCCCCAAAAACCTCCACCATGCTATCTGTTGGACATAGTGTATATAAATTAGATAGTGAATTGCAGTTATTGAAGGAAAAGTACATGAAAAGGGTAAAGATGCTGTCTTCTGTGCTTTTTTTGTGCATTATGTTACGATAGACAATGCAATCATGGGATTCTTCTCAAGGTCAGATCTTGGAGCAAGATCCTACAACAAATCTAGTGTTTGTTTTGGATACGTATCATTATACTGTTCCCAAAATATAAAAACCACGGAAAAATCAAAATAGGGCCAGCAATTCCTGTGACGAAGCCTCATCGCTACAGTTGAATATGCAGCGAATGTGTTAGGTACCTGTGACTTGGTGACTACCTTCTTGTTTGATATGAGGCAACTGTACAACTTCAAAATTCATGCAAGTATTTATTGCACATTTGCTGACATCCGATGTTAGCTTGATACCAAAAAGGTATTTGACAGATGTTAAATAGTATTTGAAAATGAAAAACCAGGTTGGGGTTCAAATCCAGTTTTCTGATGTGAAACTCATTATTTGTACGTAAAAAAAAAACAACAACCTTAAGTTGCATAAGAACACACTGCTGTAAAAACAACAAAACATGAATATCTTCAGGACCAAACAGATGTTAGTACTGGGCCTGACACTGAATTTTGCTCGTATGACATCAGAAACTACATTTCATCAAGTATTGTCATGTAACAACACAGGAGGACATCTTGATGCTTGCTGCCACCTTGTGGAAAAAATGTGAAAATATCATTTCTTTCCATTCCAGAGCACTGAAAACAATTTGAGATTATTTTTGACAAGCAGAAAGGGGATGACTCAGAGAGTTCACACCTGCTTCTCGATACCTGTAGATGTGGTCCTCTGAGCCATGAAAACCAGCCTCTATATTCTAGTGTGGGCCAAAAAAAACCTGCTCCCAGACCCAGTAGTGGAGGTTGCATCAGCTCCATTTGTTATTTTTTAAGGTGATCCAAACTCCATCCAAACCAGTTGTCAAGTTAACTATTTTAAGCTACGTTTTGAGCTTTTATTTTCATTTGAGATTGTTGAATCCATTTGAATCCATTTCAGTCCATCTTCAAATCTAAGACCAATCCTCTCCGGTATAACAACAAGGCCAGCTCTTGCTCCAGCTGGATTTCTTCCTCTCTGGAGGCCTGTTTAGTAGAGGCGGGACTTGAACGCTGTTCACCAGACCCTTCTGAATCTACCCTCTCCTTCTCCACGCCCTCGTCTGAACAGTCATCCCACTCCCCTGGGAGGACGGTGGCCTCCTCTGTAGCCTCAGGTAGGGACTTGTTCTGTGGATACAGCTGATGGAGCATCACGTCGTGCAACTCCTCCTCATCCTTCTGCAACATCTCCTGTTGTAGGTGAGACATTGAAATGTCAAATCCCAGAGAAGGACGAGTGTAGTTAATTCATTAAACTTGAGGCGATATGATGTCCAAACCATTCTACGAGTCACTGGATTTTGAAAAATATTTAACAAACAGAAGGATAAAGGCAGGTCGTTTTTTTAGACACTGAAGTTCAAAGCCGCCCCCCCCCCCCACATACACACACATATTATTTACTTCTACCTGCTACACAAGTGGATAAATAAAGGTTTCCGTCGATATTCACAATTCACAAGTTTTTCAGAAAATACTAAGGTTTGAGAGGTTATTTACAAAAAATACCTTGTGTGTCAATGCCATAGGCCTAAAAAACAAACACCACGCTTACTGCATTAATAACAAGTTAAAACCCAACACTTCCAACACCTGAGGCACTCGAGAAAAAAAAACAACCCACAAAAAAAATTCAAAATTAATGTACCTACGGAGCTCACATCCAAACAAAAGAGAAGTAGGCAACAGTCTGAGAATTACCTGAGTCTCTGCTGGATGGGTGGTGAAATCTGAAATGACAGGAGTCGGCACAGCGGGTAGTATCTTGGGTCGGATTCTAAGCACAAGGAAACAATGAAAAAAGAGATGGTGCAAAACATGCAAGTATTTTTGCTTATAGAGTTACAATGTGTGAAAAGAGGGCAAATTTGCAGTTGTTCTGGCAACGTCCTCTGAACATCAGTACAGTAGTATTTTTTGTTTGTTTGTTGTTGTTTTGTTTTATTTACATAATCCCACGAACATCCAGACAGCCTGCTAGAGGCTAAAGTCCTACATATAATCGCCAGTAAGCTAACGTTACACAATTTGGTGTGACTGACATCCATAACTGTCCATTTCAAGGATCATAAGAGGAAATTCAGTGCGTCGTTACATTGTTCAGAGCGCCTCACCTGAAAGTCAGAAAATATTAAAATCACCACACCTTATAGGTTTCTTTATCCTAAAATATAAAAAGTTCCAAGTTGTTCACCCACCTTTTGAAGATACACATGCCTGTGCCTGAGATCAGAAGCAACCCCAACAGCGAACCGAGAATAAACCACACTTGGGGTTTCCCTCAGGGGAAGGGGAGGATAGAGAAATGATGAGTACACGTATAACTAATGTGACCATTACCATGGGAATGGGAGAGCTCATTCTGCAAGTCTGATACCTCTCAGACTCTTCTCAGGCATAGTGTTGATAGTCTGGACCGCTCTCGGCCCTTCTCCCATTCGTGTCACCCCAGCCATGCTGATGTTGTATTTCGTTCCAGGTGTCAAGTTTTCCAGATGAAATTCTCTCAATGAAGCCGACATGTTAAAGCACTCTGAAATTTGTCAGATGGAACCAGACCACCGTTGAAGAAGAAAATGTTCCGTTTGCTTACATCCTGAAGTTTTTCATTTCAAAGTTGAGAACGAAAGGTTGGGACAAAACCCCTGGCTTTGTTAAGGTAACAGACCTCTCTGCTCATCCTGTGAGCTGATTTTCACAACACACAGGTTGTAGTGTGTGAGGACACTTCGCTGGTCGGCAACAGGAATTGCCCCCCACGACACAGCAGCGGAAATTTGTGTTTCACCAAAAGCAATGAAGTCCGGGGGTTCTCTTTGTGGAGCTGAAGACAAGGAGAGCAATTCGAGATCAAACCAATGTTTTACTGTGAGGCAACTTTAGTTCAGTAAAGTATTGTTTGACTTTAAATGTTGTCTTTTTCTATATTGTTTGTGTGTCGTCAATTGCTTTCCTGCTTGCTAAACAATTTACCGCAACAGACAGTCTTGCAAAAGACAGAACAGTAAGGTGGTGGGACTTTTCCGAGAGGGAATTTTCCCACTTCTCAGTTGCAAAAACGCATGGGCGTGTGGAGTGAATTAACACATCTGAGGTGGCACCTGAGGTTCAAGCAGTTTAGTTTCCAGGTTTAAAGGAAACTGGTGCATGTTCACCAGCCTGCTGGCTGAGCCCGCTAATTTAGGAGGGAAAAAAAATCTTACACTGTCACATGAACACAGAACAGCTAAATGTGTCCTCTCATTTGTCCCGTCCTCTTTAGAGCAGTGAGAAGCCGCGTGCAGCGCTCCAGGACTAAAACTATTTAATATTCAGCTGTCTATTTGATTTATTTATCAAGGGCCGAGTGTGTTTGGCATGAATCCCAACATGTGAGAAGAGATGCATTACACTAGATTTACAAGACTTTCCAAATGTTATTGAGCCAAACAGCTCAAATTATGACTGTTAAATGAGTCATTTTGTGTAGGTTTGGCAGTTTGGCCACGAGGTAAAACTGGTTTCATTACCAATGAACTTCCTCAATCCAGGTTTTAGTATAAATCCGTGCATGAACATGCGAGCGCACCCTCTGCAAGGGACTGCTATGAGCTAAATACAAACATCAATATGCCAACATGCCCATCATGATATTTCACTAGTTCCACACGAGCGTGCTTATAATTGTTAGCACCAAACAAAAAGAAAAGTTAAACGTTCACTAGTAACTACATATTTACCCTCAAAGCACAAATCAGTAAGTGGACATTCACACTATTTATTTCAACCCAAAGTACAGTGTTTCCCTCTCCAACTCTGGAGAACTCACATTTAAACACATACATTTTCATGTACTTACCACCTTCTTTTTGATAAAAGAGGCACGCATGAACTGTTTTTGGTTTCCCACTCTCACATGAGTGCTCAAAGTAAAGATAACGCACATAGTCCTTGATGTCTGGAACAGAAACAGGAAGAAAGTCAGACAGTTTCCCTTCCACAGGTTCTGTAATAACAGGAACAATGTAAAGAAAGAAAGGACTCAAGACCAGTCTAATGGATGATACTTGCAGTAACGACATTAGCTTTTGATTTGCAAAGCTGCCTTTTTTATGGTTTTAACAAAAATGAAATAACAGTGAAGCCTCCAATTAAATTTAGTGCCCGGCTAAACCAAGGATTACTCGGTTTATTGGATTAAGCGTATATTTGCTCCGAGTAAATCTTTTTTTCTTTTTTTTTTTGCACTCTGTAAAGCGGCTGTGTGCTTAAATGCATTCTAAATATTACATACCTGTTCTTATTCGCTCCCTTTCTTTTTTTTTTATCCTTGCCATTAAAGTAATCACATTTTCTGGCCTTTGATCTTCATCTCGCAACTCATACAACTGAAGGCAAGTTTTCCTATTCCATTTTTTATCCAGTAAAGTTTCACTGCAAGCTGAAGGGGAGAATTAACAGCCTTTAAGGTCTACTCACTGAAAAGATATGTGAGTCATACTTTCAATTAAAACGTACGTTTTAAGTTGGCAGCAGGCTCAGCCGGTAGCTGTATGATTGCTGGAGAAGAATACCCTACTTCATTTCTGGCAATGACAGAGATGTTGACTGCAGAGTACGACACGTAAATTGTGTGTGTGGTTGTTTTGGTGTGATGTTCCTTCTTCTTGCAGGGACATCCGCGAGCAGACTGCGTGTCCTTCAGGATGTAAGTCACGTTTCCGAATGCTGCCGTCTGTTGCTCCAGCTGAGGAGCAGAGGAGTTCAGCTCAGACAAACACAGCAAATTCTGATAAGTGTGAAATTAAATTACCATATCTAAAAACAAAACAACACAATGAAATCAGGCTTGTTTGAGACGTCCAATGAAATATTCAGGGAGGATCGCAGCGGGTTCCAGTATTTTCTAACCTGAACCTGTCTGTTTGGGTCAACATGATTAAGACCAGAGATTAGTACAAAGCAATATGCCAGCTTTTTTAGGAAATGTTGTATGCCTCTTATCCATCTTCCTCAGAGCCAGAAAAAAAAGATACATATAGCCCACTCTCCTCTGTGGATGCTACCCACAGAAAGAGCTGCTGAATGCTATTTAGCTTAGCACAATAAATGGAAGTGTGTTGGCCTACCTCTCTCAAAAGTCATCAAATACATTTCACTCTGAAATTGTCTTTGCGGGTCTCAGCTCCATCACACATGCACTGAGGAGGGAAGGGTATCTCTATTTTTTGGGGGGGGCGGGGGGGTTCTTGTTCTTGGCAGCAGCATGGCTCAGAGGTAGAGTGGCCATCTACAACTGAAGGGTTGCTGATTCGATTCTCATTTCCCACACTGACCATGTCCAAGTATCCTTGAGCAAGATACTGAACCCCTGATTGCTCCTGATGGCCCTGCGATGGACTGGCGACCCGTCCAGGGTGAACCCCGCCTCTCATCCAATGTCTGCTGGGATAGGCTCCAGCCCCGCATCCCTTAATGGATAAGCGGTATAGAAAATGGATGATGGATGGCTCTTGGAAGGATACCAAATAAATGTATTTCCTCAAAAAGCTGGTCTTTTCCTTTTATAGGTTCGATATTTTAGATTTGCAACAATGAAATGGAATGGTACTGGGAACTGCTCGCATCAGAGTCCAGTTAAAGGTCTTTTTAGTTTCTTTTTTGCCACCGACAGCACCAGATTGTTATTGTCAGTGTCTAACATGATTGATAGGATTCCTCATTTGAATGTGAATGAAATGACTGTACCAAGATGGTAGACATAGGGGTCGAAAATGAAAACAAACTGTCTCGATTTCCACCTGACTGATCCGGTCCTTTTCAACAACATTATTCAGCTCATAAAATTTGTCAATAATTAACAAAGAGGTTTCATTTATTCATAACTCAGAGGTGTCAAATAGATTATTATTCTAGAAGCATGAACCAACAGGATAAGATGAGCTGGAAGTTTCTAGACTGGCTTACCTTCCATGTTAGTGTCAGTCTTCGCACTCCTTCTCCACTCTTCTTTGTCATTTTGACCTCAGGCGGATGTTCAAGCGCTACAGTGAAAAAACAAAAATGGGGATTTCGTTTGACTCGTTTCGCTCATGAAAGGAACATTTTGCAGCAAGTTTGAGCCTCTTCATCCCACTTTTGCGTACAATACAATAAAATTAACAGTAGGATGGGTGAGGAGACACATTTCAGCTGATGACAAACGATGAGTTGATCATCATAGTGTCAAACAGGCTTTGTGAGACCTTTAACATTATATTTAGTGCAGCTTTTCAACAACCAGACATTTACTTGTTAAAAACTGATGTTAATGATCTGCCAAAACATACTTTGGAAAGAAAAAAGGATTTTTAAGTCCAAATTGTAAACCAAGAATGATGAAGGTTATGAGATATTGTGATTTCACCTGCAGGAACAGTCACGACTGGTGACCATTCACTCCACAACGGTTTAGGAGCCTTTTTGGATTGATGTCTGATCTTAACCTGGTAGGCTGAGTCTTTCATGAGGCCTCCAACAATAAACTGGTCTGTTAGAAACATGAGTAGGGAAAAAAAAAAAAGAACTCCACACACTTAAAAATGTCCTGTTTTTAGGTAAACCTATTTTTTTCCTTATGAAACACTGAGTCGCACCTCCGAACGTTTAAGGGAAATCAGAGAAACATTAACACGGTCCCAGGCATACATGCAGTGGTACGTTAATTTAACTGTGTAATTTTGCTAATCTATCACAACAAACTCATTCTATCACACATCTGAGTACTTACGCATCAAATTCTCCTTGTGAGTGAAATTTGCTGTATCCAGTCTCTGTAATGGCATTATATTCATGTTGGCAAAAAATATATAAAAACATGTTCTTACACAGTAGATATGACAATTAAAAAAAAATTATGTTCCCTCACTTTTTCCCATGATTCTGTTGAATGCCCTTGTTTTCTAAACAAGACTTCAGCAAAAGCCAAAGACCCGTTGAAGGCATTCCAGGTTAAATAGAGGTTGTTTCCCGACCAGGATCCTGAAATATTTTGTGGTGCTCTGTATTTAACTGTTGAGAAAAACAAAAACTATTATATACAACATTTCATTATTAAGTTATTTGCTAAATTATACTGTAATGAAAACAAAATAAGAGCCAAGTATTCTGTGAGTTGTGTTTCAAGGAGATTCTCCTGCGACAGGAACTCAGGACACTTTCCAGAGGGTGAAAACGGAAAAAGCCCCATAACTGTCCTTTTCATCCTCTTTGCTCCTGTTGCATGAGACTCAATCACTGATAACTACATTTTTAACAGCTTTTATTCTTAAGTAAAATATCAGCTTGTCTAAACGACACCGGGATCAAATGGGGCTCTCAGAAATTACGTCAACCTGTAAGTTGACCAATCAGTGAGCAGTGAGCCCTGGTCAGCTGTTCTTCAGGGTCACAGAAGAACCTGCCCCTGCACGCAGGGCGACTGGTTATTCTTCAGTAAATGGTCTTGAAGGAGATCGATCGAGGGTAGTCCCTGTGGTCCAAACACACAAAGGGGTGCCCCACAAATTCCATCAGCCTCCAGTTAACGTGTTAATGAAAAAAGCCGGATTTACATGTGATGCCCCATGTTGTTTGGCAAAATGAAAGAAGAATTGAGTACCTGTTTGTCTGAGTTCACCAGACCTCCTGGGTGAAGAGCAGCTGGAGTTCTCCAAATGAGCTTTGACCCAAATGTCTTTAGACTGATTTTGGAACAGTCGTTCCTCACTGACCTCAACCCAGGTTTCCTTAATATTGGTCTCAATTTTCCTGTCACTGTGGATGAACAAATGTAGTCTTGAGTCCAATGACTAGAGAACAGAAAACATGCCACCACCCCCACCCCTCTGTCGTACCACCGCGCACCAAGTGCCACTTCAAACTGATTAGCAGAGGGTGAAAGTGGATTTTCCAACTTAGTCAAAGAGTAGACTGAAGTGAGTGTCATGTCTTAAACACAGCAACATTACGCAGCCACCAAATCAGGAGGTCAGCATCACAGTTTTGAATTATTGCAGCTAAAACACTGAACATTACTTACTTCATGTAAAAGTCAAATATCACATGGTTCTCCGTTGTGTTCATGCTCCATTCACACATGTAAACAGAACTGTCTTCGGTTCTCCGGAAGCACTGAGGACTCGAAAGAGTCTCACACTCTGACCCTTTGGAGAAACACACCCTGAAATGAGCTCATGATTGGCGTTCACATTTATTATGCTGGCTTGCTCCTCAAATAACATGAACACATCCGGTTAAGAGGCTCCAGGGAAGTGGAATATTTTCAAGAACAGCCCCCTAACTGGGTCTCTCAACTTCACTGCTTCCATTGCAGGGCAGAGCTAAGAACTGACTTTTTTTTTTCAACAGTTTTCAAAGATGATGAGCTCGCCAAAACAACATGGATGAAAAACAAATTAGAACATGAATGACAGATCAGCAACCATCAGTCCTCTTAGTTTTTGAACACAAAAATCACATCTGTTGAGACGTTAAGGAAGCCTGGCGCCAAAACCTAACTGGCACCCGGCATGGGAATCATAGTCACCGGTCCGACAGGGACTGACAACGGGTGATCTGATTACAAGTGGACAGCGATTGGCTTGGGAGGGTGGTTTGGTCTCTCTCTTCTTCTGTTTTTATTTTCTGACTTACTCGCTTGCTCTCATTCTAGTGAGCAGACTCTACAGAGTTTGTGCAGGGAATTCTCAGTAGACCGCCTTTACTGGGAAAAACCTGGTGTGCGATCCTTTGTCATTGTTGGCATTTACTGTTGTTTTCTAATTTTTTTTAATTTTTTTTTTTCCAGCCCTCTTCCCAAGGCAGAGTCACTTCCACCTGAATAATTCCTACCTAGAAACAAAATGGCCTCAGAATAGCACACAACACAGCAAAGTTTTTTTCTGTTTATTTGTTAGTTGTTTAAAAAAAACAACAACACAATAGACTGCTGGGTGCCCTAAATATGTCATTTTTATTGACAATGATGACTTTTTATATGCTGTTACCGCCAGGACTGAGTTTTCATTTCAATTCTATTTTAACTTTTATATTATATTATATTGTCTTTTTCGTTTATCTTCACTGTCACATTTCAGTCCATCTCTCTACTGTGAGGCATTTCGTGATGAACTGTGCCTCGTATCAAACGCGTCCCGATGGATTTAGAAGGGTTCGGTCCATCAGGTTGCGAAATGTTTTTGTCCCACAGTGCTGAATGAACTCGAAACAGAAAACTGAGATCCTCTTTTTAGACATTGGCTGGCAACTTGCAAAAATAAACGTGAATAAATGTGCTCAGTGCATCACTATACGGAAGTAAACTGTCACGAGAAACCACACAATGCTGATAACCTAACCAATATCTTGCGGCAGCTGCTTTTTTTTTTTTTTTTTTTTTTTTTTTACATTAAAGTGCTTCTTATTTACATTTATCTGATTAGTCGTCTCAGTCATGTGATATGATCAGAATAAAGTTAGCAAGCAACATAAAAGGTAAAGAGAAACAACTTAAAATAAAGTGTTTTGTCACGATCATTTACCTTTGCAGATCCTTGTAAGGAACATAAATATAGTGATACATCCATGTAGTGAAATCCAGCATTTCGAATTTTCCATGAGGTATGAGGTGGAACGTCTACCGCGATAATCTTTCCTCAGAGTGTTACAGTTGAGGCATTCAACCGGCTTCATGTAACTCAAATGTCTTTCTCAGAAATGTCAGAGGTTTCGTGTCTCTCAGGTTATGTGCTACACCAAAACCACAGGAGTAAAGATCAGGTGGGGGTTGAGTTTGACATCATCCTTAAAAGTTTAATGTTATTTAGATCTAAAAAGCTTCATGTTCAGATTTGGTTACGGTGGCACTGCAAACATGGTATACACCTAGTTTAGGGGCTTTCCGTAGTCATAAAACCAGACATTTTACCTGTCACTTGAATTTCCCACCAGGTTGTTTACTGTCATTACGTGACAAACAGGGAGACACACCATTTTCACTTGTTAGTTATTCATTGATTTAATGGGTATGAAATTATTTCTCTCTTATTTTTCTGTTGCGTTGAACAGCTGTTTTTAGCTCTAAAAAACTCACATAAATCCATTGTAGACTAATTACTGTGCAATCAGCAGCTGGCAGACAGGTTAAAATGATGGACATACTGACGCACTTAATTTCCCAGTGACTTCAACGTCATCTAAAATGAAAATGATCGGACATGGAATGCTAACGCTGCTCTGTGTCTGCTAGATAAATAAGCATGAGGGCTGTAATTTGTGTTTACATCTCTGCCTCTAAGTAGACAATCGATCAAATCAAGAATTTTAAGTTGAAAAACTTTTTTCTGACGAGATCCTTCGCTTTTACAAAACCCAGCGATGTACTGATGCTCATGTTTCTCTTTGATCACTCTCTGATCTCTTAGAAGTTACATAAAGCAAGCATCAAGGTCCCAGTGCTTTTGGTGGAAAATGGAAAAAATTTGGTAAAGATGTTTTTTTAAAAAAAGAAAGAAAAGATATTGTAAAATGTATCTTTAGAAAAGATGAAATAGAAGCACTTTGGAGTGAGAAGCCTGTGTTGCAGCGATCCTCAAGTAAAAAAAAACACATAGGAAACAAATCTGCAGCCGTTTACTGCTTGTCATCTGTTTCAAATTGACATGTAAACAATGTTCAGACAATAAAAAAGAAACATTTCGAATCCAACCACTCTCTCAGTTCTTATTGACCCATAAACAATCATCTACAACTACCTTGTTCCCCTTCTTTGCCCCATTTCTGATTTATACAAGTTCCGGTTTCAAACCAATTCCCTTACGCTTTCACTTTAAAAAGATCACTTGTTCACATGATTAGTGGTACAAAACATGATTTAATAAAATGCTGTTTTCCTGACATGAACAAAGTCACTTGGGAGTCCCAAGCCATCTATTAGTTTCTCACCCTTTCAAAGTAGGAAAAACTGTAACATTTTCCCGAAACTGCTGTGTTGTCTGATCATATTCGAACTAAACCACACGCTGACCTCCATGATGTCCTTAAAAATACTTTCATGTCCATTCACTGATCCTCCCCTGACACTTGCAAGACCTCTGCTGCATGTAAAGAAATGAACCTATGCTTGTAGAAGCTGGGTGGATGATACATATGTAAGGTTTACTGGTCATGAGTGCATTCACAAGAATAAAGTCCTGGCAGCTGCTAACAGTCACTCCGTCTCTCCCTCCCTGCTGGCACTTACTTGCTCATTTTTGGCTCCACCTCTATTCCTTCCTTTATTTTGTTTACATGCAAATGAAGTACAGATAGTATTTATGTCTCATTATACTACAATCCATCAATTATTAGCTCCACCGTTGCTGAAATTGGTACTCAGAATTGAAGGCGAGACCTTTTTGGTGATGCTGATGGGTTTTTTTCTGTCTCTCATTCTTGTCTGCGTATGTGTCATCTGAGAAGCAACTTCGCCTACACTTCAGACACACCTGCAGCTCAACACTCATCAAGGCTCTCAGCGTAAAACTCCTGGACACTCACTTGCTCTTTGCCAGATTGTCTGCTGTACCCGTGTGGTGCTCCAAACTTTAGTTTACGTAGGTTATTTTGAATGATCATTCCAGTGGTAACTCCTGTGTTCCTCTGCCCTCCAGTTTTGACTCTTGCATTCATCCATCCACCACCCTGCTCCCCTTCACTCTGCCCTCACCTCAGCTGGCTCCTCCTGCATTTGTCGCTATCTGCTCCCGCCTATTGTCCATCTCCTGGAGATCTGCAGTCTCCCCTGCCTCCACTGTACAACAGATCCCTGCGCGCCAAGCCCAACACCATCCCTTCACCTGTGTCCTCAATAAAATTGACCAAATTCCCTATCCACCTGGCTTGGCGTCTGCTTTCTGGGTCCCAGAACAAGCCTCTACCATGACAAAGGCCAAGTGGAAATTTTGCTTATCAGCGTCATTGCCCAACTTGGATGGCCTGCATGAAGCTAACAAAATGGCTGAATAGAAATGCTTGGATATGGATGTTACTCATTTGATTTGTTTCTAGTTTTCTCCCATTTTTGGGGAACTTATAGAAAATATTGTAATGATTCAAACCACTGACTCTGTCACATCAACGTCAGAGATCTGTGAGTCAGTAAAACATCAATAACATGACATTCTAAATTTGAAAATGCAGGAAATAGAGTACAAAAGAGTTCTGTGTGTGTGTGTGTGTGTGTGCGTGCTCGTGTGTGTGTGCGTGTGCGTGTGTGTGTGTGTGAGTTAGTGAGTGATGGCATATTGGCACAGTAATTACAAAAGAAATGCTAAGACAAAAAAAGAGGCAGTTGACGGAGGTCCAACTTTTATGTTAAGTAGATGAAAGGGAGGAAAGTCCCTCATGAAGTTTTTGAAACATGATGTGAAGGAGCCATGAACTGTAGAATTGACCAGAAAGCAGAACTCATACGATTCTCAGTTCAGTTAACAGACAGTACAGAAAATGAATGAAGCCAGGTCAGTGCCTGCTTTTTATTGGCCCCGAACAGGCCCCTAGGAGCCCTTTGAGGGACAAGTGTTGCAAATTAGCCTTCTCCATAAACTCAGTGGTATGTGCATTTGGCAGCTGTTTCAGCTTGGAATGTGTTCCGTATTTGCCACTTCCAATTAAAAAAGCTTTACTCCACATTAAAAATGTTCTTTCAAGCGCTCAAAAATGGATGTGTTGAACTCATAAAAACATTTTCCCCTCTTGCATCACTTATTTGTGACTTCTGAATCCAGGAAGAGCCAGCCATGTATATTTAGCTTGACACTAACGGCGACCTACAGCTAACAAGAGCGACGGCAAAACTGGACAATACGATCAAGACTTTTTTATCGAGACTTTCTAAACAGACGGTTTTGGGCAGTTTTAGTTTCATTTAGTTGCTTAAGCTGTTGTTACCTATCAGTCTCCAGTGGTTTCTAGCTAAATATACATGACTGGTTCTTTCACATTCTGGAGTCACAGAGATGAGATTCAAGGTGTGTGTGTGTGTGTGTGTGTGTGTGTGTGTGTGTGTGTGTGTGTGTGTGTGTGTGTGTGTGTGTGTGTGTGTGTGTGTGTGTGTGTGTTGGGGGGGGGGGTCTTTGTGAGCCCAAAACATCTATTTGTGTGAACTTGAAAAGCAGAAAACGCTCTGAATTATGACCACATGTCACCTACATTTTTAGCTCAAAATTAGATTTTTCCCAAAATCTAAATCTCTGTTTTTGTGCTTAATTATAAGCATAAAATAAACTTTTTTTTTTTTAAAGTGAGCAGTAATAATGATGCTTTTTTGTAACTCCTTGTTCCTGACATGTGTGAGCCTGGGTGAATGTCAGTTACAGAAGATAATCAACAGGTGTCAGGAGGGAGGAGTTAGGAATAGCTTCGCTCTTCATCAGTTCAAATACAGAATGCTCAACTAAGACGAAAAATACGCTCAACTACTGTGTTACATTCTGCTGCAACAGCAACTTAAAACACAGCAATAGTCGCTGCCCAGGGGCAGTAAAACAAAAAGGAAATGACTTGAAAAGAAACAATCGATGTGGTGGCTCAGCTTAACAGCAAAGATGTGCGTGAAAGCAGAAAGGAAGTGACAGGAAGTGGTCTAAAAACCCTCTGACCTGATAAAAAAAAAAAAGTCCTTGTGCTTGCAAATGTTTCTGTGGTGTTTTCCTCCACCTTGCTCAAACGAGAGCAAATCATACTGGTACGGGGTGATGACGCATTTGCAGTGTTTTCAACTGCAGCGCATTTTACTTTCTCAGCAGAAAATAAGTCTTCATCCTAGACAGTTTCTGTATTGTTTGGTTGTGACCCTGTTGAGTTGAAGGAGTGAGACTGATTGTCACTGTTTTTTTCTCTCATTACATCAAGATTAAACCCTTTGGTCTGACCACGGACATCCGATACGCGTGATATCTGCGGAAGGAAACACTGCCTGCGTTTACAACAGTGACTGGATGTGCATTGACTACACTGCTACAGATGACAATAATAATAACTTTGGGCTGGTTTTTTTTTTAATGCAAGCAAAAGTAGATTACCATATAGATTAAAATAAACTGTGGAAATGAAGTCAAAAATCTTTACACTTTAGTTTGATACTCTCCGTTAAAACCCAGGGTGAAATGACTCAGAACTTAAATGATGGTGTGACACTCACAATTGTGTTGTCACAATTTAAGTTTAATTGTACTTAATGTGAGGCTGCACGGTGGTGCAGTGGTCAGCACTGTCGCCTCATAGCAAGAAGGTTCTGGGTTCGAGTCCCGGCCTGGGATCTTTCTGTGTGAGTCTCCATGTTCTCCCCATGCCTGTGTGGGTTCTCTCTGGTACTCTGGCTTCTTCCCAGCATCCAAAGACATGCAAACGGAGACTTAGGTAATTGGATACTCTAAATTGACTGTAGGTGCAGAAGGTTTGTCTCTCTATGTTGGACTGGTGACCTGTCCAGGGTGAACCCTGCCTCCTGCCTGTAGATGCTGGGATAGGCTCCAGCCCCCCCACAACTCTTAACATGAATAAGCAGAAGACATTGGATGGATGGATGTGTTTAATGTGTTGTTGTTATTGGAAGTAGGATTTGTTTACATTGTCATGTAAACTGAGACTTTTAATGTAGTCCGCTTGTCCCGGGGGCGGGGGTGGGGGGGCACTCGGGGCTGTGATGTGGGAGAACTGCCAGGGGCCCCCCAATCGAGGGTTTTTTGTCTTCTTTTCTTGTTGTTTGTTTTTATTTTAAACACATTAAATATCTTAAAGAAGTGACAACATAATTTAATGAATGAATGAATAATTCAACCCAAGAAAATTCTGATTTCATGATCAATATACCTGCCATCGTTTGAGTCATGATTCACACGCATCAACAAGTCACTACCACAATAAATCAAAAAGCAAAATGCTACGAATCTGAAATAAAATTTGGTATTGCCCTTCTCCAGCTGGCCATCTCAAAATGCACCAGAATACAAGAAATCACATGACCAAATTCAGCAGGACCCCCAGTTCATAGTCCGTCTGAATTAATGCATGATAATGTTAAATTAGAGTGTGACATTTGTGTCAATAAACATCAAGAGCAGCTTACTCCGTGTGGTGATGGTGTGTGTGTGTGGGGGGGGGGCAGGCAAAAATTGAATTCTACTTAGGACCCCGAAAGGCTTGGGCCGGCACTGGTAACACATGCATGTAAAAGTATGGTTAAAGGCATCAAATGTGAACATGTTTAGTTTGGAACATACAAAGCTATGGATCTCATAGTATAAAGTATAAAGTATGGTTTCTGTAGGACGTTTTGGGAACCGTGATAAAAATGAATGTAGTCAAGGTTACCATGGTAACCGGCTGTCAGTCCGTGAGCAAGTTAACGGTGGCTTCTGCGTTGTAATTAGGGCCTGAGCCTGAAGGTATTGTGTTTTTTGTACTGTTTATCCCAAGTTGGATTCTTTTACAGTAAATATGAAATAGATTTGTTTTTGTTGACATATTAACTGATTTATGGATTTATTTGATGTAAAATACAGATAAAATGTTACACAGTAAATAGACTATTGGACTGTAACAGACAGTAATGGTGTAACAGCAAGTGTTAATTGGTATGGGAGAGATAAACTGTAGCTATTCGGTTCTCCACTCAATTTAGTTAATTGATTTAACGTTGTTTGCCTGAGAGCAAATGGAGTGTTTGTACATGTCACAAAGCATGTTTTTGTGAATGGTTATCACAATATGGAAGTGAAAGATCAAATACAAAACAGAGAAAAGAATATGAGATGAATGAAGAAAAGATATATTCTTGATTATTTAATAAAGGAATGTCTAAAGCCTGTGAAACTCATCGACGTCTCCTGTTTTTCCTGTCCTCTGTGGAAAACAGAACCTTTATTACATGTAGAGTATTAAAAAAAATGTATAAGTTTGGCATGGTTTATCCCTGTCGTCATGACTATAGCGCCTCTCAGCGGCCAGAAGCTGTCAGTACGGAGGGAGGACGGGTACGCAGCCAGCGGAGAGGTCATCACTGTTCAACAGGACTCGGCCGATGAACCGCCTGTCCTCCGTTCATGCCTGAACAACTGTCGGCACATTTAAAACACAATGCGCAGTCAATTCGTATCACTGACTCTCTGATTAGATCCCTAAAAATGCCCAATGCGTATTTCCGTGGGCTAGAAGATGGCGGATTCGGATGGTGGGGATTTTGCTTCGAAACATCCGCAGAACAGGTGAGTGAGCCGGTGGAAGTATGTGCGTGTGCCCGGGGTTAGACTGCGCGCTCGATGTTTCTCCGTGCTGCTCCTCTGAGGTTTCGAGTCTGCTTCCGTGACAAAAGCCCTGGCGCCGGCTCTAAAATTCAGGAAACAGCGAGGAGCTATTCGGGCCTCCAGGCATCCACACTACTTGCGGTCTCTATCACTGGAATAGCAGCACATAGAGTTAATGTTGTTAGAGTAGGAAAGACCTATACCTAGGAAATACCTTGTAGATTAACACCATACAACGCATTTATTTACGTTTTAACAAAGTATTGTTTTTTTAATCGGTAACTTGCAACAACAAACCAGTAAATAAAACCCACATATACTGTAAGATGCACTCAGCAAATAATCTATTAAATTCCATAAATGGCTTGTGTTCCACGCCAAACAAAATGAAATGTAGATAATTGTAAGGAAATAAAATTTGAACGTTAATGTTTCTTAATTTTTGTCACTAATCATCTGGATAAGAATCAGATTCATTGCCTGAAGTTTGATTGGTTTTGGTGAGCAATGATATAACTGGAAGACATTTGTAGTTTTAAATTTTAACATCTTACCTTAAAACTAAATATAATTTATCATTCTGCATTCATGATTGTGAAAAGGTTTTAATTAAGGTAATGGCAGTTGACTGTCATTCGTAATGGATTTTACTTGCTCTTGTGTGCTCGTGAGTTTTTTTTATTTCTTAGTTTTTATTCCGTCAGTTGGACATTACAAGCCGGGGATTTGGAGATATGTTGTGGGTTTTTTTTTTTGCACATTTTGGGATATAACAGAAAATAATACGTAGCTCAACAAGTAATCAAAGGAATTATTGATCATAGATCTATTTCTTCCACTTGTTTGGCATTTACATCAATGTGGTGTGTCAGGCTTGGAGGAAACTACATTTCTACTCGTAGGGATGGTGTGAGTTGATATGTGACCTGGTTACATTTAATCCTATTTCACGGTGACGGATTCGATTCAATGCCTATCAAAGAGTCATTGTGTGCTTATATTCCTTGAGTTAATATAACATTAGATATCCGCACACATCATATTTTAATACTCTTGGGTTCTACACCCTGCTTGATTGGCATAAAAGCGTCTCCAGCAGTAGTCCCCAACACCACTGGGGAGGTTTATGTGTGAACAGCTCAGTATCCCTCCATTCACTCAATGTGACAAGGCCATTTTCTCTTCCAGTATGGCTAACAAGAATAGCACCCTACGCTGCACCTTCTCAGCCCCGAGTCACAGTGCGTCCCTCCTCCAGGGCTTGTCGGTCTTGCGGGCTCAGGGCCAACTTCTTGACGTGGTGCTTGCCATCAACGAGGAGCGCTTCCAGGTCCACAAAGCTGTGCTGGCCGCTTGTAGTGATTACTTCAGGTTGGTGTACTTGGGCTCCTGTTGGGAGCGGTTTACACTGAATGCACAGTTACGCTAAGCTGCAGGGCACAGGTCAACCACCCATCCATCAGTCTGCCCATCCATCCATCATCCATCCATCCATCGTCTACACTTCTTATCCTGTTGAGGGTTGCAGGGGCTGGAGCCTATGTGTGTAAAATTGTTTTGCGGAAAGGAAGAGACCAAAAAAAGACAAATGATAACTGCACATTAAAGTAGTTTTTTTTTTTTCTAAAGTCATCACAATCACAAAATAAGGGATGCCCTACATTGGATTTTTTTCCTCCATATTTTACAACAGTTTTATCTGGCAGTTGATGTAACCAATGTCCATCTTCTCTGAATAAAACAAAGTTTATGTAATATTGACATTTTACAAACCTTTAGGTCTTGAAAATGTTAAGATTTTGAAAAGCCTTTCAATCATATATTTACCACATTTTTTTCTTTGAGGACCATCACTGATGTATTAGAAATGACTAATATCTGCAGATATTATCATGCATCTCTGCTGCAAATTTACCACCAGGTTTCCATACACTTTGTTTTTGATAGATTGTGGTTCTTCTCCTAACTGCCCGCCCTAATGTGTAAACTGGAATATTATGTCTCCCGTGAATAGATACTGTGTGTTGTCTTACTGCTGCAGAACTAATGCCAAGTACAAAATCCAACTCGACTTGATGTCAACAACAAAGTCACAAGAAACTTTTCCTGAACCTTAGATTTAGAACAGAAAAATACATAAAAATGTCAGGGTATTTACTGACTTGTTCTTGTGTTGTAGAGCAATGTTTACCGGAGGCATGAGGGAGTCAAATCAAAACACCATTGAGCTGAAAGGTTTGTCCGCCCGAGGGCTGAAGCACATTATTGACTTTGCCTACAGTGCAGAAGTGACTCTAGACCTGGACTGTATTCAGGATGTCCTTGGAGCAGCTGTCTTTTTGCAGATGGTCCCTGTTGTGGAGCTGTGTGAGGAGTTCCTTAAGTCAGCGATGAGTGTGGAGACATGCTTGCACATTGGCCAGATGGCCACCACTTTCAGTTTGTCTTCCCTCAAGGAGTCAGTGGATGCCTTCACCTTTCGCCACTTCCTCCAAATTGCAGAGGAGGAAGACTTCCTGCACATTCCCATGGATCGCCTTGTCTTCTTCCTGCAGAGCAACAAACTGAAGAATTGCAGCGAGATTGACCTCTTCCATGCTGCAATCAGATGGCTCCAATATGACGAGTCACGCCGGGCTCAAGCCAGCACTGTCCTCTGCCATGTGCGCTTCCCACTCATGCGATCATCTGAGCTTGTGGACAGTGTTCAGACAGTGGGCATCATGGTGGAGGATGTGCTCTGCCGCCAATACCTCCTGGAGGCCTTCAATTATCAGATTCTTCCCTTCCGACAGCACGAAATGCAGTCCTCACGGACAATTATTCGTTCGGACGTCATGTCCCTTATCACTTTTGGCGGGACACCCTACACTGACAACGACCGTACAGTGAGCACCAAGGTGTACCATCTCCCTGATGTTGCTTCTCGCCAGTTCAAAGAGTTGACGGAAATGGAGGTAGGATGCAGCCACGCTTGTGTTGCCGTACTCGACAACTTTGTGTACATTGTTGGTGGGCAGCACTTACAGTATCGAAGTGGCGAGGGGGCAGTAGACAGCTGTTTTCGTTATGACCCGCACTTGAGCCAGTGGCTGCGCATCCAACCCATGCAGGAGGCTCGTATTCAGTTTCAGCTCAACATGCTGCATGGACAGCTATATGCTACCGGGGGGCGCAATCGTTCTGGCAGTCTCTCATCTGTTGAGTGTTATTGCCCAAAGAAGAACGAATGGACATATGTAGAGCCATTAAAACGCAGGATTTGGGGGCATGCAGGAACTCCCTGTGGAGAGAAGCTATATATCTCAGGGGGTTATGGTGTCTCGCTGGATGACAAGAAAACCCTTCACTGCTACGACCCTGCGTCCGACCAGTGGGACTTTCGAGCTCCCATGAATGAGCCCAGAGTGCTTCACGCTATGATCAACTGCAGGGATCGGGTTTATGCTCTTGGAGGCCGCATGGACCATGTGGACCGGTGTTTTGATGTGCTAGCAGTCGAATATTACATTCCAGAGACTGACCAGTGGACCACTGTCAGTCCCATGAGAGCAGGCCAGTCGGAGGCTGGCTGCTGCCTCCTGGATAGGAAGATTTACATCGTCGGGGGCTACAATTGGCACCTGAACAACGTCACAAGCATCATTCAGGTGTATAACACAGAGACAGACGAGTGGGAGAGGGATTTGCACTTCCCCGAGTCCTTCGCTGGCATTGCTTGTACACCAATTATACTTCCACAGAACAACACACAATGCTAAACACCTGACCTAGCGACTGTGAATATTTGACCACACTCGCTCTTTCTTCCGGCTATCAATCAACACAAGGCGGAAATACCATGTAAGGTATGTGTGCGCGCCGTCATTAAAATACCTGACAGGCTATGATCATCTTTCTCCTAGCATTAGCTACAGCACATAGTGAGCTCCATTCATATGAGTAAATCTCAACAAGATCTGTCTGTATTTAATAAAAAAAAAAAAATTTCTGTGTTCATTACACTTGATATAATTTATACAATTCCTTCGTTGTTTCGTTCATTCAGTCAAGGGCTTTAGTTACAGACTGTACTTGTCGTTTCATCCAAATAATTGTCATTTGATAAAAGGATTATCTTGTCTTGAGTTGTTTTTTTGCTGTGCAAACGTATTAACTGGACATTTTGATTGTACAATTTAAGCCCTTCATACTTTTTTAAAGACCTATTTGTTTTTCTTGGAATATTTTGTAATGACTTTTTCCAATTAAGAACAAAATGCCAAGTGATCTGTGTTACAAACGCATGTCCTCAATTTGACTACAGCACAGTAGTTATTGTCCAGTTGTGTTTGTATTAATTAATTTAAGTTGTGATCATCTTTAATTAATCCTGCTGGGTGTAAACTTTCACTGCTCCTATGTTTCCTGAGCTAAACCCCACACTGACTCGAAGAATCCTCTCAGTATACCTCACCAATGTGGACCTTTATACAGCAGCTACAAATGTTTGTGTGAATGTCAGTATCTGCTGCTATTTAACGCTATATCTTGTGCACAAAAAGTAGGTTTTTCTTGAGACCAACACCACGACTCCTATCCGTGGTGGGGATAAAAGTATTAAAAATTTTAACTTCTGATTCGCCAGGAAAAGCTACTCATTTGTCCATGTTAATACTGTCTCTGTGTTTTTATTTTCGCTGCATTGTTGCACTTTTCCACACAATATTTTTAGACATCTGATTCTGCTGTTGAGGTTATTGATGTATTTATGGGAAGAGTCCAGCTTACAGTACGTGTTTTCCTTGACTGTGTGGCGATCTACATGAATGACGGTTGGTGTCAATTTGTTTTTGAACTGTCTTGTATGCTTTCTGTGTCTTTGTCTTGTTTTTCATGTGCAAGTAAAAGCACATTATAATGTTGAAGTGCAATATAAAGGGAACTGTAGTTCAAGGGGGATGTAGATGTCTGTGTAACTGCAGGTGCATTCTTTATTAAAGATGTATTATGTTTTAAAAATACCCCTCAGGTGCTGCTTATTTTAAAAATGGGATGATGTTTTTCTGAACACACCCTCCTACAGACACTGAAAGAGAACTACTAATGATTCTGAAGATCTACACTCTCACGCTTGTCGTGTCACAAACTGATCCAGCTGGGGTTCTTAGGTTTGCTTTACAATGCTAGTAATTGCAATTCACAATTTCCTTTCAAGTGAAATCAACTAACACCCGAAGAGAATTTTTAGAACTTCAGATTTGACACTAATTCCACTTGGACTCAAGAATGAAATGAAACATTTTGGTGGTCAGAGGTGGAGGTCGCTGTCACCTCACACGAGTGTGAGAGCTCAGGAATGCCTTCAAAAAATGTCAACAAAAACTTGGTAGAAATACCCACTGGGTCCCAAATTTTAAATATTTTGGTGGTTAATGGTCAAGGTCCCAGTGACAGGACCACATTATGGAGGTGCACAACCATAATCTGACACCTCTCAGTGAATTATAAGACAAACTGATGCTGTAGCTAAAGGTAAGAGATTACAGAGCACTTTGTTATGGTCGGCATTACTTGTGCAGTTGACATCAAAATATTCGACTTGAATTATGACGGCCATGTCAACATCTAAACACACTACAGTATTCAGACCCGTTTCTAAGCTTCTCAGCCAAGGAAGAATATTTAGGAACTTCAGCATAACATGGATAGAATTTTAACAAATGAGAAAATTGTTTTTCAATGTCTAAGATATTGGTGATAAAGAATTCCCCATAGATTGTCAGATGTGATATATTAATGCACTGTGAAGCAATTTTACGAGTTTGAATCTGATATTGATCAGTATGTATGCTGTGAGGTCATTAAATATTTAAGGTGTATGACATTCCCCACAGATCTTTCTCATTGTCAACTCTTTCAGTTGAGGGAACTATGTGATACAACGAGAAATGAATAAACCATGACTTTAATGAAACTGATCAAAAAAAATGAAAAGAAAACAAAAAGACAGCATCAGAGCATTTTTAGGCAGGCAAGCGGGATCAAACTAAAGCCTCCCATTTACTACCATCACTGCCTCAGAAAGATAAAGATAAAAGGAATAATAAATTACATGTTTCGTAATTCATAAATCTACATTGCTTAAATATAAATTAATGATATAGTGATGTGAATTTTAAGTGTTCCAATTCAAGTACGTTTTAGTAAATTCGTGAATAAATTAATAGATAGATTTTAGAGGTTGAAATCTTCATCTAATTTTAGACTGGATGCAGCTTGTTGTGGTCTACTGGTTTCCAATTATTATTTAATAATTTATGTATTTTTTAATTACAAGAAATTTCACAACCAAAACGTCCTCCATCATGGTGAATGAAGCTTTGTATCATCACATTATGTGCGTTGTTGTGAATACAGCTGTGAACAGCTGGATCAAATACAGATGCGCGATCATCACAACACAGCACTTTCGTGGCGCCGCCGAGGGTGCGTGATGACGTCAGTAGAAGGCCCCGGCGCGCTGCGTACCGTAACATTCCATTCAGAAGAAGAGGGAAAGATGGCGTCCTCTAACAATCCTCGCAAATTTAGCGAAAAAATCGCTTTGCATAACCAGAAACAGGCGGAAGAGACCGCTGCTTTCGAAGAAGTGATGAAAGACCTGAATATCACCAGAGCTGCACGAGTAAGACTTTCACACCCCGGCTACTAACATTTTGTGGCATCGTTGTTTGGCAGCTAACGGACGCTGCGGAGATAAATCTCGGCGTTAGAATGCTCTGCCGCCAAAGTTAATAGTAGCGTTCGAGGCTGCATTAATCTTACACGATTTAACTACTTCACCCAGCCCATAAAACATGCAAGGACAGTATTTATCCTAGTAAATTAAGCTTATTTGCTCGCAGTGGTAACTAGCTTTGCTAGCTTACTAGAACTGTGAATAATGTGCACCTGTGTTCTGGCTGGCTTGTACAGTCATAGCTGACATTTAATTGGCGCAGAACACGTTTGTCAAGTAAATTGTTTTTTTATTACAGCATGTTTGAAAAGTCAACTCGAAGAAACCCGAATGGAGGCGTGCTAGCTGAGATGCTTTGCAAAGATTGCAGCAGCTAGCCTCTCAAATGTTAATAACCAGGCTCAGCTGTGGTTTGTTTTGCTCCTGTCCTCTACCAGCCAAACGACACCCGTGGCATAATGGAATAAAAACTACGTTTTCTTTTTGAACAGCAAGCTATCAGAGTTGAGAATAAGATTGGCTAGCCTCAACCCACCCACATGCTCCTGTCCTGCTTTGTTTCTTGGAGCTGTCAACTTAAACAGCCTGAAGTCGGGTAAACTTCCCCCCCAAATAGAGCTGCAGCTGGCTTTAATCTTTTAGTCTGGAGTCGGTACAATGAATCCATCCATTTAAAAATGGTGTCTTGTTAACAAATCTGCTGATACCAGTGTAAATGTATTTAATTTGTTTGTACCTTATTTGGGGGCAATGCAAGCATTTGAAAATATCACATTGAGCTCTGAGAAGGTGTGGCACTCGTTTGACACTGTTGTCTCAGGTTTAATAGATTAGAAAAAAAGTTTGTTTTTTTAACGAGATGAAATGGCAGTTGAAGCCCTTGTTTACTCTTTAATACTGGTTTCACTTAAAAAATAAAAAGTAACCACCAAGACTTTTAACACTTTATTTAGATAATTACCTAAATGATTAGTTGATTCTTATTTTGATTATAATTTTCTGTTGATGATGATGTTAAGTGAGTGAACTCTTAAGCTGAGTCAACCACAATACATGGTTCATGTTTCCAGAAAGTTGGGGCGATTATTGGCCCTCCTGCTGGAAATGACGCCACACTTACCACATCGGTTTAAACCTGAGCTGAACTGCCTTTTACTGCAGGGAAACCAATTACATGAACTAGTCAGATTTGTGGTCTCTGTCACATTTCTTTTGTGTTGCCATCCAAACATCAAGTCATTGCATCTGTTCATGTCATTGTTTATCGTAACTGCAGTCTGTGATAGATACGAGGACTTCATCAGTGTGCTTGTAATAACTTACACGACTTTCGTCACTGGTTTTGCATTAAGACGTGTGGCTAATAAAATGAGCCAGGTTTGTTAAGTCTGACTATAATTACACCAGCTGTCAGGCAGGTGCCATTTACATCAGCCGATGTGAGTTTATTTGCTATGAAAGACTTTGTCTGCATTGACCTGTCATAAAACAGCCACATCTGCCTGTCTCATCATGTTGCATCTGTCAGTTAAATGATTCAGTTATTTTAAAGCACTGTGGACTGCCAGGCATCTTTTTTTTTTCATCACTTTTTTTGTGTATCAGACCAGTCATTCACTCATGCTTTCATGCAATTTTACTTTGCACAGTTGCAGTTACAGAAGACCCAGTATTTGCAACTAGGGCAGAATCGTGGACAGTACTATGGAGGCTCACTGCCCAATGTCAATCAGATTGGAAATGGCAACATTGACCTGCCTTTTCAGGTGAGCCCTTAGCCTTTCTCGGCTGGTAAATCAATGGTTTATTCTCATTCAGTGTGCCCTTTTTAGCTGTTGGTGAATCGAATGGATAGTATAAGGTTACAGGTGCATTTCAAGTGGCCATTAAAGACTGGTTTAAACAGAATGACCAATTAGGCCATTTAGACAGGCTGCAGGCTTAAACCTGTCAGACATGACCTGCAAATCAGGACCAGGTTTTCTCATGGTTCAGGAGTGAAAGGAAGCCAGATGTTTGCTACAAGGATGATAAATCTACCCTGAGGTGTAATTTGGTTGCTAAATTTTAAAAGTATATCATTGCTTGTCATGGCTTTCCATCTTTAAATACATTTACCAACTCAAGCATCAGTATTGGGGGCCCATGGCTTGATTCATTTTGAGATGAACACATTTGCACCATTAATCCTAAGACATTTTCGGCATAGTTTTGTTGTGCAACGAAGCTGTTATGCTGGCCTGAGTGACCTGTGAGTGTGTTCACTCTAGAACTCGGTGCTGGATACCAGTCGGACAACCAGGCACCACGGTTTGGTGGACCGTGTATACCGTGACAGGAATCGCATCACATCTCCTCATCGCCGACCGCTGTCTGTTGACAAGCATGGACGCCAGATATCCTATTGAAATGCACAGTGTTCAGGATGTGATTCACTGTAATGTAATTGTCTGTCAACTTGAACGGTTTAGATTTTTCCAGCAACCTAGACTTCTAGGCTAATTTTGCCAGTAAACAAGGGATTCCCGAACTTTTCAGCTTAGGACCCCCCAAAACGATGATGTCAGAGACTCACAACCCCTGTCATTTCAGGAGGTGGTTGAGACGTACAAATGTTGCACACTACAGTTGCAACATTTAATCATTTTGCCAATGGAAAGAAAATTAATAAGCAACTACTTTGAAAATCAATGACCACCCCCCCCCCCCGCAGAAATGTCAAACATTTGCTTGTTCCAGTTTGCTTTTTAGTCCTTTAAAGAAGCATGTGGAGAGTCTTTGTGTGTTTGCATTATTGTACAGCCAATCGAAGCGATTTGAACCTCGTCACTTTCAAATATTCTTGATATTTTAACTGAATGATTGAATGATTATGAAAATAATTGTGAGGTTAATCGGTCGTTCGTTGCAGCCCTCTTGCACACACATGCGCTGTAATAGTTCAAGGACTTTTTTATCTTTAGAAACAATTAAGGCCTTTAGAATAATTTTTCTGGAAGTCATCTTGCATCCCCCAATTCAGAAACCCATGCAGTGAATAACTGGGACACTGCTAAACCTCTCTGGATGGAACTCCTGACTCCAGCGCAGGCCAAAAATCTCATCCTTTCTTTTGTTTGGTTCCCCAAAGAGGTTTTACAAAATCGACTTGATGTGGTGATAGAAACAGGAGAAAAAAACCATCGGAGTGCTGTGTTATTTATCAGATGTCAGAGAGGCAAATTATTTGTTTTACTACATGTATGGAGCCTGATAGAGAAGGATACAGTGTTTTGCTGCACTCAGTAACACAGACTAACAAGGCAACAACTGAAGCCTTTTTCAAAGTAATTGGATCCAAATAATACCTGTGTGTGCGTGTGTGTGTGTGTGCGCGCGTGTGTGTGTGTGTGTGTGTGTGTGTGTCTAATTCTCTTATGGATTAGATCTAATCAGCCAAGAGGCTTGAAAATATGGATTAGCACAGATCTATTTTTCATTCCTTCCACTTTATTACCCTTAACTAATTTCACATCGACAGCTGTCCCTACAGCTCAGTTTACCTCTCCCCGCCACCAGATACCAGCTGGAGAAGGTAAGCCATCTCCCCTTATCCATTTGCCAAAACGAACGATACCCAACAAACACAGATGCCAAAAAAAAAAATTAAATGACACCACACTCAGGGGCTTTGTAGCTTCAGTATTTCCACCGTAACTTACATGAATTTAGCCAGACGTGAGCTGCGGGATGGCAAATACAAATAAGTGACTTATTAGAGGAAAATCAGGCAAAAAAATGTGCATTGAAGCTGCTCTTTGATCATGTTTTTTGGGGTTTTTCTTTTTACTCTAACTTGTTTTGTTGGGTAGGTTTTTGATGGATATGATGCTAAAAACGAGACAGTGCCTTCATAGAGGATTTCGCACAGAATTTGCCAACCTCTCATCTTTCTAACACATCCAGGACAAATTCGGACTCTGCCTTACACCAGAGCACCATGAACCCGAAGCCCCAAGAGGTGTTTGCAGGGGGATCACAGGAGCTGCAGCCTAAACGAGGTACTGTAGGATCCAGTTACAAAGACACAGAGCTACTTTTATTTATTCATGCGCAGTGTACGAATGCAGGCGGCAAACCTTAAATGACATGAAAGGAATGACGTCACAAAGAAGTTGTGCTTTTGTTTGTGTGTAAATATTCATGGTGTTGAACTGAAATTGATCACTGGCTTCAGCATCCTCTTACAGTATTTGTAGAGGGGCAAAGTCTCTAAGCGTAGATGAGTCAAGGTGATCTAGACAGAAAGATCAATAATTTCCCGATTATTCACAGATTGTGTCTTTCTGTGTGTGAAGCTCTGATGCACTGAAACCAGAATTGACTGGCATCCTCTTAGTCTGTCTGGTGGTCACCTTGCTATTTTTAGGCACCCGAGAAACTTGTGCACAGCACTATTTTCTGCTCTCCCGGCTGGGATATTGATGACTCATTTCTTGCCCTGATTTGAATTGTTATGTATTTTTCATAGCAAGCAAATGTATCTTGCTGTTTCACTAATTAGTACTGCTGCTAACAGTGCCTGGGACGGACAGTTCAGAGTCAGACGCAGACAAGGATGTGCAGAAGCAGTTGTGGGATGACAAGAAGGTACTCATGGGGGTGGGACAGGCCACAAGTTATACGCTTGTTCAGTGATACATGTGAAGCGCTTCAGATGGGTTGCTGATGGTTCTGTTTTGTCCTCAGGGTGATTCATCAAACCCCAACACATGTGATGTCCCGGGAATCAAGTGAGTGTCTTAACATGCACAGTTTGGGTTTTTTTTATTCTTTCAAGAGAAGCTTTGTGAAACACGATAATGTGATTTTGTTTTTTAAGTATTGTTTGTGCCCTATATTTCTTAGAATACTTTTCAATTGGCTTGTAGTCCAAAGTATCAGTGTTTTAAGTAGAAACTCCTGAATATCATACCAGTGAAAGCTGTTTTTAAGATTTTACTCATCCTGCTTATTGCTCCAATTCTTTGTCAATTAACTTATCAATTCCTCCTAAATTTTCTGTGTGAGAAGCTTTAATGGAGCTGCTATATTTACTGGAACACTGATGACATCGCTTCTTATCTGTTCATCTTCAACAGTGTAAACACGACATTAACAAGAAGGCATACAATTCTGATTCTTGTGATTAAGCAGTCAGTTTCTGTAATGGTTCCAGTATTGATTTCGAAATCTCTACCTCGCACAGTGACGCACATGTCGATCTCAGGCTTTTCTCATGACTGTTCAAACTTGTGCTTGTAGTATATTCCCATCACCAGACCAGGAACTGAACCCATCTGTGCTCCCCGCTGCACATAATACTGGCGGTTCGCTGCCTGATCTTACAAACATCCAGTTCCCACCTCCGCTATCGACCCCGCTGGACCCCGAGGACACCGTTGCCTTCCCCTCCCTCAGCTCATCCAATAGCACAGGCAGCCTGACCACTAACCTCACCCACCTTGGCATCAGCGCCGCCAGCCATGGTAAGAACTGCTGTTTTAGGCTTGTTAGGTGGCATGCTTTAGTTTAAAAATGCAAAGAGACACTGGTGTACAAACTTGTTAGGATGATAATATTAAGAATTGTTGCAGCAGATTCTTTCCTTTTAAAGGAGTCAGAGGTCTTCTTCATAAGGACTCTTTGTGTTGCTGTCCCTCTCCCCTTTGTTTGCCAGGGATCCCCACCTCTTCTCAACCCGCCATGAGTGAAACAGCACAGCGCCGCCAACCTCCTGTGGTGCCGCTCACCCTCACTACCGAGCTCCATCTTCAAAAGTCCCCGCAACAGCTTTCACCCACCCTTTCCTCGCCCGTTAACATCACACAGGTCTCATCTCGCTGGAAACATGGAACTTCAAGTTGATAGTTTAACATATGTGTTTGATAATATTATTATAATTGGTTTTGAGTTCAGTTCCTTAAATGTTTAATTTTAATTTGTGGAACGAGAACGTATTAGATCATGTTGTTCGATATGAGGCTGTCCCAAACAGAATCTTTGACCCCCCCCCCCCCTTTTTTTTTTTCCCCCAGGTGGTGCCAACGGAGCCACTAACCCTGGAGCAGCAGCTGGCCCAGTTCCCGCTGTTCAACCAGCTGACAGCTCAGGCTCAGGCTCAGTTGATCAGTGACCTGCAGAAGCAGCAGCAGGCCTTGACTCAGGGCATCCAGCTCATCACCTTGCCCACTCCAGCCTCCACTGGCACGGTCACCGCCACTGCCAGCAGCCCCTCCCCAGACAGCCAGACAACCGCCAGCATGAGCATCAGCTCAGTAAGTCACCAGCAATTCTGATCTGAATGTTCATTTTTTTCATCCTTTTTCTCTGAATAATCTTCAGGAAGCCAGGCAACACTTGAGTAAATATATTCACATAGTTTTTATGCCTCTACTGGAGGCATTATGGTGTTGGTCCATCTGTCCGTCCCATTTTCATGAAGATTTAACTCAAAAAGCCTGCAGGGGATTTCTTCCTGTTTGTCACAAACAATTACTGAGACACAAGGATGAACTCATTTGATTTTAGTGGTTTAAAGAGGCAGAGACCTTTTGTTTTTTCTAACCGTGACAAAATTTTGCTGAAATGTCTTTATAGAATATAAAGGTATGAAATTATTTCCCAAAGGTCAGCTTCACTGACATTTAATGGTAAACATTGTTGGAGACATAAGCTGTGGGGTGGTAATTGTAGTTATACTTCTGAGCTTGTCATTTTGGGGGGGATGCATCTTTTGACATTTTCCTTTGCCCAGTTACTTTACAACTTAGCCATTAAATGTCTGATTAAACACTTTTGTAAGGACAATGTTTGTAGGTCCGTCTGAAGCTTGACCTTCTTTGGTACTTCACGTACAGCCTTCTCTCAGCCATTGTAGCTTTTCTGTCGTGGGTTGAAGGACTCTAGCAGAAATAAACACCAGTGACTTACAATTCTTCAATGCTGAGTGCTACATGACATGAGTGAATCCTGTACTGATACCATCTCACATCCCATCCTTAGTGCTAGCTAACCCTCTTCCCTCCAACAGTACCGCAATCAGACTGGCTCACCAGCCACTCAGTCTCCAACCTCCCCAGTCTCCAATCAAGGCTTCTCCCCCGGCGGCTCGCCTCAAGTAAGAGCCCACCCACCGAGCTAGCAGCTTTTTGGGGGAAGGGCTTTGCACCTGCTGGAAAGCTAATTGTCAATGAATCAGGCTGCTTCTCATTTGTTGTATCAGCAGTTAACCAACCATGGTGTCAAAAGCTATAAAACTCATTTTCATCACTGCTGTCACTGTTGACTGTGCTTGACAACATGGCGATGGTTTGCTGATGGAGGTCCTGAACACTGAACAATCTCAACGAGGTAGCGCGTCACATTTCGCACTTCAAATCGATAGGGGGTGAACTTTATCAGAATTTGGCGGTATTTGACCGCAATATCCTCATTCTGTCAGATGGCTGGTCTGAACCGTTGCTACCTCATGTGAATACAGTATAAAACGCTCGGTGACGGGTTTACCGTCCTAATTCTCTGCTAGAAGAAGAGCTCCTGAGAGAAGTAGTGTAGGTGCAGCCTTCTTGCCCATTTTTGGTTTAAATCCACGTTATGTAAGATGTGTCAATCATGTTCTTGATCATAAAAGACCAGTATATTTAGTCACTGATGTTCTTGATTATCGTTAAACAGCTAGTTGGAGCCCTCTTTGCATCTTTTACTCGCATATCCATGAACTACCTCTGTTGGGGAAAAGGTCACCAGAACGTTAGTCCATCTTTTGTAAAGCATTTTTCAGTCAGGCAAAAGCAGTTACATGTGTTTTAATAATAGACTCAATGTGTTAAGTGTTTGTCAACCTCAGTCCGTGGCAAAAAGGCAGTACCGAGAAAAGCAGTTACTTCGACACAACTTAGGGGACTGACAAAACAACTGAAATAGGAGTTTTATCAGGTTGAGAACTCAAGAAGAAGTGTGGTAGTTGACAAGTCTGATTTAAACCTGTCTGGATTTGCGAATGCTGATTAAACTCTGTTTTGTTGGCTGAATCAGTGAGCAAGAGGGATGTTAGAAATGGTTCGACCTGGACTCCACCACTAAAAGAAAGCCAGTCACACAGTGTTAACTCTTTATTCATTTGCGCTTCTCTCATTCCAAAGATATTCTAAAGTGGAAATTCCAGTATTTATCAGCCAGAGTGGCGTTCTCATCATGACCATCAGTTTTACTCATCTACCCTGATATAGGGAGCAAGCTAAAGATTGGGGAAAGGGGCTCCTTCATCTTTCCCTGTAATTTTAGTCAACCAGAAATCTTCTCAGATCGTCCGAGTTTTACCCAAAGTGAAGATTCAGCAAGTTGCTAGACATCCCTGGTGCTGAAGTCATGCACCTCATCCTGATCAACTGGGATCAGACTACTCAACATGTGTGTCTTAAATTCTTGCTGTGTCTGTACTACAAGAACCATTGTTGTATATTGTCTTGCGTTACCCTTGAGCAGGTCCCAGTCATCTAGGAGGAGGGTCAGGTAATTGTCAATCATGGCAACAGAAGTGCTGTGAGAGATGCTGATGGTCTTGTGTTCCAAAAAGAAGTGTACACATTATCTCACTGCTAAGTTCTAATGTTACTGGGGAAGGATGACTTAGCATAGCACAGCTAACCAGCTACTTAGCGGGTTGCTGAAGTGTTCCACTAACATTTATCTCTCTCGACTCTGTCGTGGTGGTCCTACATGGAAATGTCAAACAGGTGTGGATGTTTGCCGCCACTCAACGAACCTTTCCTCTAACTGTAACAGCAGAATATCCCCCTTTGTCTCTGCTATGAAGTTAACATCTTTGCACCAGATTGAGTCTCAAGAATTGTCAAAAAGACCAGCAGGCTGGACTTTCTATTATGTATATCCATACGCCCCGTTGCCGTTTTTAGATTATGTACCATTACATTGAATTAATACGCCTATTTGTCAGATGTGATGTTTGGCAATGTGTCGGTCACAACTATTGTGTCACAATCTGTGTGAATGAGTGTAGTCTGATCCAGGCATTATGGTCCAAATCTCTCCAAGTGAAGCTACCGATGAGCTGAAACAGAAAGATACCTTTTAGGCTGAAAGATGCTGGAATTTCCCTTCACCATGTTATTTGTGTTTGTGACCAGGGCTGCCGAGCTCAATCACTGCAGCGCTGTGGTTGTCTCCTCCAAACAGACGAGACGCAAGCAGCCTCATCGTCTTTACACCTCTTATTGCTTCGTGTCTCACTTTCTCTTAAATCACGTTCAAATTCTGATCGTCACTCCTTCAGCGACACCACCTGTCAGTTTCTTCAGCCACCTTTTTGTCTGCAGGCAAGTCTGAACTGTGACAGCCCTGCTCATGAGTATCATTTGCTTTCTCGTCACTGCTCAGTATGACAGTTGTGTGACTTTGTGTTTTGCTTGTGTTTTTCAGTTATTGCACTGCTGACCGCCTGTTTATAGGCCAGGTTAACCTGCCATCTGGCTAATTTTTATGCGTGTTCTTAATTATAGCTTCTGTCCTTGACATGAGGTCTCGATTGTCTTTATTCCAGCACATTCCTGTGGTGGGCAGTATATTTGGTGACTCCTTTTACGACCAGCAGTTGGCGTCGAGGCAGACCAATGCTCTCTCTCACCAGGTGACACAGACTCAGACAATTTACAGCAATGGAGTAAAAATGTTCCAGTGTTCCTGAGTATATTCTCTACTTCCTAGCTGGAACAGTTCAACATGATTGAGAACCCCATCAGCTCCACCAGCCTCTACAATCAGTGCTCCACCCTTAATTACACACAAGCGGCCATGATGGGTCTTACCGGGAGCAGCCTTCAAGACTCTCAGCAGCTTGGCTACAGTAGCCATGGCAACATCCCCAACATTATCTTAACAGGTAAATTCTTTGAGGTAGTTTTACTTCCCTTTACCTGTCTGCAGGTCTTAAAACCACTGACTCAAGTTCCTCTAACTTGTAGTACTCACAAATAAAGTAATGAGTTTAGATTTATTTCTCTGTTGTGCTTGAGGCAACAATGACGTTTTTGTATCCATTTGTGGGCTTTCAAGAGATGTTGGCGTCTTTCACGCACAGTTCCCAGTAAGTTACTGGCAATACACTCCAGGCACCACGAATGATTTTCATTCAAGAACTCTCATTCCAGTTCATTTCTGGCTTGCACCTGTTCACACTTGATATTTCAATGCAGTAACAGTCCTTTCCTTGTAACGTTCCTGTATATTCCCTGCAATGTTCCTCGTATATACCAGGTCTTCTTGGTGGGAAATTAGAAGTGTAAATTTATTAGAAAATGGGATTCTGGCTCTTATTCAGACATGATCCAACCTTTCTTAACAGAGAGGCGAGATCTTCCTTAGATTAATAGTGCAAAATATAGATATATCTCACACCATTGACCGCATACATTAGTTGAAGTAGTTTCACGTAAAGTTCACGTTTTCTTTTTGGACGGAACAAATTCACACAAGATGAGCTTCACACAACAAAATGCCAGGTCAAACTTGCCGTCGCTGATCAAATCTGAACTCCCCTCAGAGGGCGAGCTCTTTAAATGCAGTTTGCTCTTCATCTTGTGGAGAGCATGAATTCATAGTTTGTAAAAATCGGCATCTTGGTGTTCTCACTCTACGCCATTTTGATCGTTCATTGCAATTTAATAACTGCAAAAAGTGCATCATGTATCCAATGAGCTCTGTCACCCAGTGGTGCGGTGGACAGCAGTAGTCCGGTCATGGTTGTGTGTCTGCTGTCTAGTTCATGGAGGTGCAGAAGTCCTAATTCACTGCTGGCTAAAGACCTTCACAGTCTACAGGTGGGGAGGGGACTCATGTTCTGCTACAGCCCAACCTGCATGTCTGTTTAATCTTCATCATTTTTGGATTCAAAATCAGTTTGAACCTTGATTGAATATTCCAGATCTTAGGACCCGTCTATCACAGATCAGCTAGAAACAAACTGTGGCACCTGTCAATCCTGCCTCCTCCTTCATTGTCCACAACCACTTCTTTCTCTGATGTCACACATTTCAGTCACAGGTGAGTCTCCGCCAAGCCTCTCCAAAGAGCTAACCAATTCGCTGGCGGGTGTCGGTGATGTCAGCTTTGACGCAGACTCTCAGTTTCCACTGGACGAGCTAAAGATTGACCCCCTCACTCTGGACGGACTGCACATGCTCAACGACCCGGACATGGTGCTCGCCGACCCCGCCACCGAGGACACGTTCAGGATGGACAGGCTGTAATGTGAGACGCTGACTGTGGCCGAGAACAAGAAGAAGAAAACACTAACTTGTGAATGGAGAGAAACAAAGGGCAGGGTGAACCCTCTCCCTCGTTGCATGGCCGTCCAGCTGTCCGACCTCGCCCTCGACTCCGTAAAGCCCTTTGAAATGATGCGGCACCAAAAGACAACAGGGAAAAAGACATCCATTGGCTTCCGGGGAATGGCCTCGCTGTCGTTTTGAGTGAGATTGGTCGCTCAGCGCTTTTGCTAGCCTGCTGTGTTTACAGTGTACCATTACATGCCACATATATTCCAAAAATGCACATTTGATATTTCTTTCTTTTCATATCCACGGAAATATTTGTTTTGATTTATATTTGCTTGTAGCAGGAAGCTGCTAGGACATTGGGCTAAACCGTACACGCTAAAAACGGCTGGAAAAGAAAAGATAGCACAGCCGGTTCACCCCTACCCTGTAACCAAATGAGTCGGTTTTCCCATCATGCCGTAACGGCTTTCTAGTTCACACTCAAAGCTTTATTTTTGACAACCAAATGTTATTTTCATCATGTACTGTATGTTTTGATGCTTTATGTATTTATATGTTCTATTTATTTATTTGGTTAAATATTTTATATTCAATTTACTACTTTAAATTTGATGCCAAAATGCTCTCTGTAGGCATAGTGTAAAATTGCACTGACGTAATTTGTGTCTATTTATTAACATATTTATATATGTGTTTGTTAAGCTACTTGGTTAATGAAGGAGTGCAAAACCTCCCCATAGTTGCTCTTTGGTGTTCGATGTGCCATTCTGGTGTAGGACGTGGTAGATGTCACCATGCTGCAGCCCATTACCGACAGTCTAATCTAAAATACCATAGTCTTTAGCAACGGTGCAGAAAATGACGAGTGCTCCACAAATGGGTTGGTTTTACGCCACTTGTATGAACTTTTTCTGAGAAAATTATCAGGTATTTCTATTTAACTAGAAAAATGTCCAAAATCATTTTCTGACCGTTTAAAAAAGCAAATCCGTCCAGCTTGGTCTTTCTCTCGAGGAAGGAAGCGGGTTTGTTTTTAACTAGAGAACACTAAAATCTTTTGAAGTCGTCACTGTGAAATCACCTGATTTTGCCTTACATGAGTATTCTACTGTTAAGTGTCTAATGTGACAACATATTTTCGTAACGTATTGTACCATTTTCCTGTATTTCAAAGACGCATAACTTTTGATCAGTGATGTTTGTGGTTATGTTGTGTAAGGTTTGACAAATCAGTGTACTGTATTTTGTAGCGGCACAGTTTATAGCCTAATCGTGATGTTTTATAAAGTGGGTCAAGAAACAAAATAAGAAAAAAAAAAATCTGAAGGAAGGGTTTAACGTGTTTGAAAGGAGCGCAAATATGGGGAGGCTTTTTGCTCCTTGACAGGGAAGCTCTAACAAAAACCTTGTTAAACTTTGCCACAGGAGTCATCATTTACGAAAGGTTGTTTTCATATGGTGCAAACTTGCTATTTTTTGAAACTATTTGTACTTACAGAAGAACTGCAGAACGAAAAATTCTATTTAAGAAAGAAATATGAGTGTATTTATATGTTCCAAGTATTGTGTGCCATGTTTTGACGAGATCTGCCCCGTTCCATTCAGTGTTGTAACCAACCAGAATGGTCACCAAAACAATCAGGGATGTAGTAGAGTCTAAAATTGTTTACATCACCTTTTCAACCAACAAGTGTTTACAAAAGTTTTATCTGAGGATTTCTATCTTGATATCATCTCGCGCTACATCCGTGACACAGTCGGTGTTGATCAACTGTAACGATTCAGATTCGGTGGAAAAATGACCTGTCATGGCCTTTTGTCAGAGTTTCCCTGAGAGTTATTTATTGGTCTGTGAGATCATGTTTGGTATCTTGTAATGTTTGTGTACAGTCGTGCTAATCATTTACTCTACTAAAGCGCTGTTGAGAACAGATCCCCGCTCCCATGACGAGGAATCTCCTTTAGTTTACTGCACGCAGTTTTGTCGTCTGCTGTACGTTTTCTTTGCCTTCAACCGATCCATGATCCCTATGCAAATGAGACAAAAAGAAAAACACCCTTTAAGGAAAAATCCACTTTAGTGTTCTTGTCTCGCATTTCAGAAAGTGAGCTGGATTCATTCTTCTGCGGTGACGTGTTTAATGGTACGGAGGCAGAAATGTAAATACCGAAAACTAAGATACAACAAGAACTGATGAGGGCAACAGAGTCCAGCTCTGCTGTTTTCCATCGAGTCGCTGGGTGCTTGTGTTTTGCTTATTCAGTGATATGGCTCTGACTTAGGACACGGCGCGCACCTCTGTCAACAAGAAAAATGGTCCAGAGCAATCCTCATCGTCTACAATGTCATTTGAGTTTCCTCTAAAAAAAAAAAAAAAAAATCACTTGTTTCTATTGCCTTTTGTTCCATCAAATTTCTTCAGAATTTCTTTTTGATTTATCCTGCAACTCAACAAACAAAAAATCCCAGATCTACCTTTTTTGGTGGATGTGGTTTAAAAAAAATGAATGGGTTTTTCCAACCCAGCGCTAATCAGTGACAATCAGTGACTTAATTTCTACGCCAGAGAAACAGGTTAGCGGGGAAGCATCGATCCGACTCGCATCACTTTTATTGTGACACCTTCATGCCGCTTAGTTGCCTTCTTTGCTTTTAATTCATTGTACAAAACTCTCCTCCACAATGGCGTCTGTCTTCCCCTCTCCTTTTTCACAAATTCTGCGAGACTGGACATCAAACATTTCATTTAAAAAATCTTGTTGATGATCAAAGTCGGCTCGTGGAAACTCCTTATTTTCATCTGGAAGTTGGATTTTTCCTTAAAGTCAACCGAATCATGTATCTGTCTCTGCAGAGGTTTTCATCCCTAGAAAACACACCCCATCATTTAGACACTGTTGCGTTGCCAATAATGTGATTTGAGCTCTTCTGTCACTTCTTTTTCATCTGTTGTCATGCTGAACACTTGTCATTCACACTGACCTTGTACATATGCTATAGCTGAAACAAAATGCATGGGGAAAAAAAAAAAACGACAGTCAAAACCTCTAAACGAAGGCCTTCTATAGCTTGGCAGGTTTGATGTGTGTAACATAATAACACTCACACAATCTAAAGGGATGCATGTATGGGTTTCTCCTGTGCGACTGTTAGTTCAGTTTCCTGTTAAGTGACTCTGTTACCTCCATGTCTGTATAATGCTACTTCATGAATGATAAAAGAATGTATCCTCCGTGGCAGTGTCCTCGTTGCCAAATGACCTGATGTTTGGAGTTTTTGGGTGCCGTCTCAGTCAAACCAGACTCCTCTCTCAGCTCTGACCCCTGACCCCACCCCACCCCACCCCACCCCGCCTCACCTGACTGTTGCTCGTTGTTTCAGTCGCTTTCTTCCCGCTGTAGCATCTCACTGCATACGTAAACGATACAATCGGCTCTCGTAAGAAAAGAACCCGCCCATGCTCAACCTTTAGCTTTTCTCGAGAAAAACGGAAACAGGTTCTGTCTCGCAAAGATAGCGGTTTTGGCACTCGCACTGATGGTTTGCATATGTGGGCTTCTGAAGCTTTTTACATTCAGTCGACTGCATGACATGACATGGCACTCATTGATCAGATTTTTATCCCATGGTACGTGTAAGATTTTGATCGAGCTTTGCTCAAATAATGTTTGAAGACATCAGATATGATTGTTTTGTTTTGTTTTTTGTTGCCTATCATGTCAAGTTTTGAGCTGGGTAAAGTGTAATTCTGTTTCTTTCTTTTTTCTTTCTTACTGTTTTTGTGCAATGTTTAGTCCACTAGTTGCTTCGCACTTTATTTGTGACTTCCTGGCTTTTGAACAGGGACTGTTTTGCCTGATTTGAATGCTGACTGTTTCACACCAGATGTATACTCCGGAGATATTTTAATGTCAAAGAAAAGAGGAATTGTCTATTTTACTTTGTAAACTCTATTTTGGCTTGTCTTGTTTTTTATCTGTGTGGATTTTCGGGGATGCAAAACTAGAAAGGGCTTACTTCAGTGCAGCTTGTGTTGGAAAGGAACGGCGCTGCGAATGTATTAATTTGCTGGACATTTTCCCCTCTGACCATGAAAATTGCATCAAATTTAAGGGTCTAGTGGTTAAAATGCCCCAAAAACAACAACAATATATGCGCTATTTTTGTTTGTTGCAACCTCAAAAATTCGCTTCTCCACTTAGACGACACAAACCTTCACTTCCCCCTGAACTAGCTTGAATGCCATCAATCTCGCTAGCTAAAATGTTTCTGGCGTTTAGCTTTAGCATGGTGGTATGTAGAGAAATTGTTGGATATGTTTTGAATTTGATGTATTTAAATTTAAACTCACAAGATGAAAGTTCTTAAAGAAAAAGTGAACATTGTAACAGGTCAAAAGTGGAAGAGGCAATTTTTACTTGGAGCATTTGCTAACAAATACTGCTAAGCTAAGTGAGGCAGCTATCAAAACTTTGAAAGTAAGAAATATTTAAAAATGCAGTTGATTAAGAAAAATGTAAAAGGCTATCCATATATTTAAATGTAAATGTTTCTTTTTAAGCGGGATAAGTTTTTGTCACATCCAATATAATGAATTTGCGCCAAATAATTTGATGCTTTGAGGCTAATGCTAGCAAACGCTCATCAACAGAAACTGCAGGTCTTTTCTCCAATTAGATGAGACGGACAGATCACCTCAAAATATATTTTGTATGTCTTGTGAAATATTTTATTCCGACTCATCTGCACATTTTAGATTGAAGACGCGTCCAACTGGAATTACTGTTTAGCACAGCGTACATTCATCTTGTGTTAAAGAGCAATCGAGGTAAAGTGTCGCAAGATGGAGAAGCAGATGAGTGAATCTCAAACAGGAGCTCTATGTTTTATCCTCAGTCCCAGAATAAAGTTGCCGCTCGGTCTTTACCGCTTGTGTGTTTTAGGTCTGACTAAAATGTCCCTTTAATAAGATGGGGTTTTTTCTAAATGACTCTACAACTCATTGAAACATATAAACGGCTCTGGAAAACACAGTTTGAGTTCAAGCTTATAGTGAGAATAGCATTATATCACTGTTGTCCTGTAAGTCGTAGTAAAAGATCTGTAGTTATTTATTTGTTGCCATGTGATTCTCCTTATGTGACCATTTGTTTATAAAATGAAAGAAAATTAAATTGAATGTGGAAGACAGAATTTTCTCTGCACATAGTCTTGATTTGCAGAATATGCTGATTAAAATTGTCCGGTGTCATTTTACAACATCGCAGCGTGTTGCTGTGGACATGCATGATGTCTCAATCCCGTTGTATATTGTCTTTGCTATTGTTTCTATTTTGTAATCTGTATTTCCAAATGCAAATTTAAAAGATTATTTTGGATATGTGCATGCTTGTGAAATGTTCAGAATGTCGATTTCCACTAAAAGCTGTTGAGTTTAAAAAGAAATCATGTCTGTTAATTAAAAATCAAATCAAAGCAGCGTAGCTAGTTCAATGATCAAATTAATCCATGCCTTATTTACCAAAATCCACATTTATTCATAATTCAACTTTTTTCCAGATATAATACAGTGAAATATTAAACACAGTGGACAATATTTTGTAGTTTTATAACATTTACAGATTTCTATTTGGTAACAGCTCTGTCACAATAGAGTATCAGGTTTTACCTCTGCTTGGCTTTTCAAGACACATTTAGTCTCAATCAATCTGAGATCCAATTGTGTATTGCTAAGTATTTCCCAAAATTCCCCGGGCTTTTCCCAGAATTAATTTGCTCAGGCCACCAGCTGAACCTGCCGGGCTCTGTAGGTGTCGAAGTCCTCAGGAAGAGTGTCTGAAGAGAGAAACACAGAAAAATCCACGACAGTTTGTAGTTGCAGCAAAGAAAAAGAAAAAAAAAACATACAAGGTTTTTTTCAACAGGTAAAAGGGGAAATATCCAAATTAGTAAGAATGATCATATTTTCAGTTGTTGAGACTTTGGCTTTGCCTTCTCTTCATAGTTAAATTAGCCTGTCCACAATGCGATAGACAGAACTGAGGATTATGTCCCTAAACTGTTGATAATCAGATTTGTAATTATTACTCAAAAGAGACTAATAATCTAAGCCTGACATAAGAACACTGAAAATGTCACACTTTTAAAAAATAAAGAATATGCTCATGATTAGATGGCCACCACAATATTGTTAAGCAAATGCATAATTTTTTCATAAGCCTTCAAAATCTTTTTTTTAACCCATAACCTGTATTTTTTTTCAGACGAATAGAAAGAATAGGATCATAACAATTTTAGTTAAGATTTCTGTTCTTGATATTTATGCATCTAATAACTGATAGTGATAACCAAAGTTCCCTGGGTAACCTTTAACTGCTGTTAGGAAACATAAAATAACACTCTTGACCGCATTTCATCCTGTGCTCAAGTTCATGTCCTGAAATGTATGCAAATTTAATTATAGTTCCTAATTTGCATATTCAAATCAAACATTGATTTAGACGCTAAATAATAATTATGTAAGTTGTCAACTGAGGTGCCTTTATAACATTCATGTGACCTGTCGGTTTTGGCCGTAAACATGTCACTCACCATTGCAGCGGTAACGCAGGTTGGCCCAGATGATGTTCTCCTGGGAGAAACAGAAGACTCCAAGCCGGCCTCCTCTCATCGTGGCGTCTATGATGACGCCTGTGTCTGCCACCATCTGAGGACCCTCGTAGAAACGAACCCTGCGCACCAACACAGAGCGATGAAAACATCACACTGCGGAGTGGGTCAGCAGCAAAATATCTGCCTTTATGACCAGCTGGAATCTGTATTTTCTCCTTGAGTTACAGAGTTAATGAGGCTGAACACAGCTGAAATTCATATTGATCTCATCTTTTAATCCTTTGCAGGACAGGAAGTCGGTACCTGATGTAGCCGTCGGCAGGTCGGTGCTGGAGGAACCAGCGGTAAGACGTCTTGTCCTTCCAGCCAACATTACGAGCATCTTTCCACAATAGTTTCACCTGGTCGCTCGTGTCCCCAGTGTGCCACAGGGCGTTCCTCAGGTTCTCACCTGGACCTGTGTTTGACTTGACCGCCTTTTCAAAGCCACAGAGTGCATATAATAACATTCTCTGGAGCAGATAAGTTGGAAAATCTCTCAACTTTTCTCCTGGATCAGATGATTACCTTCAGTTGGATGCCAGGTTCTGCTACAGCTCTGAAGGGGTTCGCCTGCCAGTAGATCTGCTCCACTTGCTTCCACATCACAACGTAGAAGCTCGAGCTGTCCTGGTACCCGAAAATAAAACCTGCGTAGTCGTCGTCTGTTACCGTGTTGACGTGAAATGTCCCTTCAAAGTCAACGCCACTGAAAGCAGTGTAACCTGATAGAGAAAACATTGCAAACTGGAGATGAATGGACATCTAGAAAAGGTGCAGCGTTACACAGTATTTATAGAAACAAGGAACAAGCAAGCAACGTTACCCAAGAGATGTTTGCTTTAATTTATGGAGTTAACGTGACGAAATTAAAAGTC
This sequence comes from Aulostomus chinensis, assembly GCF_037954235.1. Taxonomy (NCBI): domain Eukaryota; kingdom Metazoa; phylum Chordata; class Actinopteri; order Syngnathiformes; family Aulostomidae; genus Aulostomus; species Aulostomus chinensis. The sequence goes on along the minus strand of NC_141333.1, from coordinate 9,084,865 downwards.
CTCATGAAGAAAGCATCAGCATTAATGTAATGATACCTGCACTGAAATATTAAACACGCCAAAGTCAAGGGGTTTCCCTTCCAGATTTGTGAGAAAGCGTTCTGCAAACGTCAACTGTCAGAAAATAGTTCATCAGTAATAACCAGGTTCTTACCAACAGCCAAACCGGGATCACTGTTCATCGTCTGGACAATCTCGCGTCCCTGCAGAGGGGAAAAAGTCATTTTAAAGGTCTGCTCTTGATATTGATATTTTTAGGACACGATCCGTCATGGTTTCAGTGTAATAGAGTCTAATATTTTTTTAGGTATAAGTATCTTTGACAAAAGTGTGATGAAAAGATTGATCCCACTCCCATGTCTGTGTGGAAAATATAAAGAAATAGCCTGGAACTGTCAAACTCGAACTAAATGTATTTACCAGCATCTCGAAAGACCAGTGATACTACTTTTACACCAAAAATAATGTAGTTTTTTTTTTTTTTAATGTGGTTCCTCGGTGTGTTATATTTAGCATCACAAACATGCTGGAAACGTGTGTGTTCTGAGCTGCTGTGCAGACTAATGATACAGTTCCTCTCTCTTTATGAGGTCCGTCCATGGTTGGCCCCTGTCAGCGATGGAGCCTCCATGTCAGATTCTTCCGTCAGTTAGTTTTGTTTTTTTCAAACCCACAGCAGCTAGTAGCCAGTTAGCATGCATTGCCAACATAACCGTATCATGCTGTGTGTGTAACCACAGAACTGCATACAAAGTGGTTGTAGCATCTGTTTTTTATGGTTTATCACCACCATTTTGGGCAGGTGATTACGTGTGACATAGCACATGAGTGTGCCCACCCTGGAGTCCTGTTTCCGTCGCTGGAGCTGCTAAATACCCACGACTGCTGCAGTTGTTTGACACCCGTTTAAAACCAATGTTCTCTTTACCACTGAAGATGAAAACCGGATATTGGAGAGGTTTTGTTCAGTGTTCAGCTTTCTAAGTGGCAGCTTTTATCGCGCTCCTTTAATCAAATACCAAAGTTACAGGGGGTTACTTTCTAGATATTTTTGATCTTGATCTTCTCTTCTGAAGCAAACCAAATATGTATATTTTCTAAAATGCTGAGCTAGTCCTTTGAATGAATGAAATGCTCAAGGGTATAAATCCACCACCTGACCTGGTTCAGCACCACCCAGTTGGGGTCGATCTGTGCGTCTCCCTCGGGATCTAAAACAACAGTCTGGTACTCTCTGAAGTCAGTGAGGGTGACCTCCGCATTTTCAGGACAAACGTCAATGGTGTCCACTATAGTGTCGTTGTCAAAATCCTTCTCACAAACGTTGCCTACCCCGTTGCCTAGGAGGACACGTAGATGATGGGTTAATCATTGTGCATACACGTTATTCCTTGTAGAGTGGCTGCAACACCTCCTACCGTCAGAGTCTTCCTGCAGAGGGTTGGGAATGAGACGGCAGTTGTCAGGACCAGGCGGCAGCAGGTCCGGGATGCCGTCATTATCATCATCATCATCGCACTCGTCTCCCTTCCCGTCTTTGTCGGTGTCCAGTTGGGAGCTGTTGATGACAGCCGGGCAGTTGTCTCGAGAGTCCTGGTGTCCGTCACCATCACTGGGTAAGTGAGCAGGATGTTAAGCCTGATTTCAAACTCATAAAACTCATAGAAATAAGAAGTGATGTTACCCATTGGGTCACACAGTACCTGTCTTTGTTAGTGTCACATGGGTCTCCGATCAAGTCATTGTCTGCATCCATCTAAGAAGTTTGACAGTTGTTGAAAGAAGTTTTAAAAAATGGGTGTCACTTCATCTCAGGCTGAAAGTTTCACATAATTATTTGTTTTACTTTTTGCTCATTCGCCGTCTCAAAACTGGCATAACCTGCAACTTTGCACAGAATTGCGCAACCCTTGGATATGTTTGTGATATGGTGTACAAAACTATTGTGCAACGCTACAGAAGAGATTTCTGACCTGGTCTGGGTTGGGCACATAAGGGCAGCTATCGCAGGCGTCTCCCACTTTGTCTCCATCGCGATCTATCTGGTCAGCATTGGGGACCCTTTTGCAGTTGTCCAGGTGATTGAGGATTCCTGAAATTAAAGAAGGTGTCAGCGAACCATTAAAATTCAGCTTCAAATGCAACAACCGCTGCAGGATACTAACCGTCCCCGTCGATATCTTCATCACACTCATCGCCGAATTTGTCAACATCTGTGTCCTTCTGGTCGTTGTTTTTGACGGCGCGGCAGTTGTCACACGCGTCGCCAAAGTCGTCCTCATCAATGTTCCTCTGGTCCACATTGGGGACAAGCACACAGTTGTCCTGTAGAGGAGAATCTGCAGTTGTAGTTGCCTCTTTATTCATCCATTCATTTCAATTGGATGACGTTGTTCTTCTGCATTAACCTGCGTGTTGAGGATTCCATCCCCGTCTGCATCATCATCACATGCGTCTCCAATTCCGTCACCGTCGGCATCTTCCTGACCAGAGTTAGGGACCGTAAGACAATTATCCTGCAATGAAAGGAGTTTTTTTATTTCGCGACAAGGAAGGGAATATGATATATCTCATGTAAAGAGATAAATATCGCAAAGGGACAACAGAACCACACATTAAGCACAAACAGGAGACACAAAAAACAAAAATAAGTAAATAAAATAACAGTTCAAAACTAGACTTGAAGGTGCAATTCCTCAGCAAGCCTTAACACATACAGTAAATCAGCTAATCTATAAAGGCCGGATGGAAATTTATTTTCCTCTTTGCAGATGACCCATCAATAGATACTGCATTTATTCTTTGCAAGTGACACATTGTTAAAATCTTTCATTTTCAAAGACTTGTCATGGACATAAAAAGACCCACCTTGGCACAGTTCCTCTCTGGACAGGACAGTTTCTCATCGGGGAAACCATCGATGTCGATATCAGGCCCACAGAGGTAGCCATTTCCAGCCCATCCGACTCCACACTGATGATGGGAAATGTTTATTTTGTTTTGTTTTTATTTATTATTTCAGGACAATGCACATTGATGAACATTAAAAAAAAGAAAACATAAATGTGTCAGATTATAGCCCAGGGGCTTCTTCCATCTGTAGTCCAAATTAGGATACCGACTGTTCTCGCGTTTTGCTGTTCTTATGGTCTTAAGCTCAGATGAGTTTAATTGTTCCAACACAGCCTGGAGTGTTTTCTATAACAGTAACCGTTTAATTTGCTTACTTGACATTCAATCCTCCCCTCTCGATGGACGATGCACTCGGCGCTGGCGTGGCAGGGGTTAGGTTGGCCGTTCCCACACGCTCGCTCAGGCCTGCAGCCTCGTCGCTGATCCCCGATGTAGCCTGGCTTACAGGGGCCACACCTGTAAGAGCCCTGGCAGCAGAGGCGTCACGTCCATCATTAGTGACATCCGTCTGTTTTACCTTTTCTTGCGTTGTCTTTTATCAAATTCATTTTCTTGCTGAAGTTCCTCGGATGCCGTCAGCTACAGTCACTGCAGCTACCAAGACTCATGGCTTTGCTACTTTTATTTTACAGTGCATCGCCACTCGCTGTTGCATCCTCGATTCAGATTTTTAGACATTTCATATCGCGTGATCCTACAAAGCTCTGCAGGCTTAAAGCATAGCAGCAGGTGCATGGTAAATTCAGTACTCACAGGCGTGTTCATGCAGACTGAGTTCTCAACACAACCGCCACTGTTGGGGGCTTCACATTCATTAATGTCCTTGCACACCTTGATGAGACAAACAACAACAAAGAAGAAACAAACATTTAAAACAAAAAAGATAAACCTGTCGATGTGGAAAAAGGAGAAGTTGTTCTCCTCGGAGTGAATAAAACATTTACGATCTCCTGGCGAGATGGGAAGATCATGTAATGAATGAAATGATATTCTAATCAAATCAAGAACTCTCTTTCCAGCTGAGCTTTTGAAAGTTCACTTCAGGTGAACGATGGCTGATGAATTTATCAAGCTACAAAAACACCGAGTGTTTAATACATACATTTGGAATATACAAGGTAATATCACCACTGCAACAAGTAGGAGTGAAAGAAAAGTTTGTGTTTCATAGTTTTCATTATTTGTAGTCTTTTCTGGTAGTCGGAGTCGTTACAATAGCAGTAGTTTTGTGTTTTGTCCACCTGTTTGTTGGCTCTGGCGTATGCCAGGCCAACACCCTGGACCTGGGGGCCAGTGTATCCAGCAGGGCAGGAACCACAGCGGAAACCCGGTGATGTATTGATGCAGCGTACACCCATGTGACATGGCATCACGGTACACTGCAAACAACATAAACAAAAACATGCATTCCGACATCAACAAGGATCCAAAAAAATTACTCCAGGAAACAGAGAGAGAGACAGAGAGGGAGACAGAGGGAGCAAGACAGAGAGAGTGAGCGAGAAAGAGAGAGGGAGGAGTGACATGCAGCCAATTGTGGCTGTAACAGTTAAACCAACTCATCGTGTTATCCTTTATTGTTCAAATAATACATTTATTTTGTTTTCTTTATCAAATAGCGTATGCTAGCGTCATGCTGTTTTGAATCTAACATCAATTTCATACATCACATATGTTTAACCATAGACGTTTATGTATCGCAGCCTCATGAATCCCATTGTAATGTTTCCTCTCAAAATGTTAGAAATTCTATGATCAGGGTGCAAAAAAATCCAGATTTTATCCAAACTTTCTCAAAACTTCTAAATTTGTTCCCCAAGACCGACACAGGATAATGAACTGAACAGAAAATTCTTTTTTTTAGCAGTATTTTTAAGAAAATAACAATTCTTTTGAAGCACGCACGCACACACACACACACACACACACACACACACACACACACACGCACACGCACACACACACACTAAACATAGCTCCATGAGTTTTGATTTTATATTCTTCCAGAACTGAGCTTTAAGCAAAATCATATCATGTTTTTATATGCTTTCTTTGTGTATTTCTAATTTTACAAGATTTATTCTTATTCTTATTCTTATTCTTATTCTTATTATTCCATACTTTATTGAGAGTTTCACACATAATTCCAGGATTTTTCAAGGTCTGGAAATATTTTTTAAGATTTTCAAGACCTGCGCAAGCACCCTGTATGATGAATTTATGATGTTGTGCAATTGTTGCACTGAACATCATCTTTAAAATTTGTCTCTGAAAATCATCGGCACTGATTTGTTCCTCTAAATGTTTTAAAATTGTAGCAAACCACACAGGTGAGGAATTTTTCTCTGTAAAATGTGCTGTGGCACATTTCATCTCTGGTACCTCGTCTACATCCGTGCAGTGGGTCCCGTTCCCCTCCATGCCGTCAGGACAGGGCCCACACTGTGGCCCCTGAGGTGACTCCATACACGTCACCCCCGGGTGGCACGGGTTGGGTACACAGGAAGGACGGGGGCAAAGTCCTCCCATCCCTGAGGAGAGAGGAGGTCACTTATCTCCAGGTTCAATGGAGTGAGTTCCTAAGCTCTGATCGTTCAAATCAACTCAACGCCCACTGCTGTGTTGTTTCTCAGTATAAAAGTTCCTGTAGAAACGGGCAAACATGAGAAGTTCCTGCTCTGGAAGAATTCCGAAGCTAGAAGGGTACGGAACAGTTCTGAAGCGATCGTTCGTGACTGGCACGTCAGCAAACCCATGGTCTGACATGTCAACGACTGAATTTACAGAAGTAAAAAGAGTTTATGAAATCTTGCTGATAGTGAACTCACCGCAGGCTTCACACTCCATCACCGTGTTCTTCAGGAATATGATCTCTTTTATCTAGAGACGAAAAAAATTGTTTATTGGAATTTTTGGAATCCTTTACTTTGGACAAAAAAAGTTGGAAAAAACTCATTGAAGCTCTTGAGAATTAAATGTGATTAAAGTCTGTATTTGGGCATTTAGGGTGCACTAAAAAGACAAAAAAGTCATCATATAATCTTGCTTATGTGTATTTTTTTAATGATTTATTAATGTGTGACTGTATTTGCCTATGAAATCTTCATATTGACCTCACTGCTTAGAAGAAGGTGGTTCACCTGCTGTTTCAGTAGCTCTTTAATCTCGGCCAAGGCGATGTTTGTCATTTTAATTTGACTGATAATTTCTCCGTCTGGGTTTGTAAAAAGAAATTTTAAAAAGTCATCACATTTCTTACAAGACAGAAGTTTATACAAAAATATAACATGATACAGGTAATACAGCCTACAGCCCTCCCTGACACAGGTGATATGAAATATAAATGAGCTGTTAGGACTCTGTGTGTGTGTGTGTGTGTGTGTGTGTGTGTGTGTGTGTGTGTGTGTGTGTGTGTGTGTGTGTGTGTGTGGTTTTTTTTGGGGGGGGTTGTTCTACAACCTGACATTCCAGGGGTATTGCAGGACTAATTTGTATCCGCCGCCCACATGTTCACTAGGTTTGTGGAGGCAGAGACCTTTTGATTGCAGCTGTGAAACACATTTACAAGATATGGAGAAATACATTTTTCGTAGGAACTAAATTCCATCCTGCTGCGCTGCTGCGTTACAGCCGTGTCCCAGCACGGAATATTATCTGTCTTTTTCTTTGTCAGATTTCTAAAAATACTAACAAAACAATGGTGAAATATCAAAACGATCATCTTTAAAGCAGAGAAGAAGAAATAACACAATTTTCTTCTCACAAATTAAAAGCTGCTTCCCAAACAAGTACTGCAGCAGTGTGTGTCCCCTTCGTTACGCCTGCTAATCCCTTCCACAGTACAGTTCTTTTTCTGCGTAACCCTGCTGACAAACAAACAGATGCAGTTGAAAACCTCCTTGATGGAAGTACTACAACACACCATGAACCGGTTCAACTCACTCGTTTATGTTAACAAAACTGCACAACTAACTTTCTGCACTAGTCACACTCCATTGGTTTGAACAAATCGTGACATCCATCGAGTAAAAAGAGAAATTCAAAGTGTCTGAGTCTTCAGTTGCTTTAGTTGAACTTTTCCTGCGCACCCACTTGAGCGTATTGGACGAGACACACGACGACATCGAAATAGCCTCAACCTCAACAACCTCATGGTTCTGTTGGTCCCTCCATACATGTGTGTGCTTCAGAACATGATACTGAGTAGTCTGAATTAATATTCAGTGTCATTTTTACAAGTCCATAAACCTGTAAGACTTCGACCGTAAACGTTCCTTGAATATCTCATTTGCAACCATTTACAATCCTATTGATGACATGTTCATGTAATCTCTGACCCCTGAAGCTGCCAGCTGACCCAGAGAACCCCCCCCCCACCCCCCTACACCCCCCCCCCCCCACACACACACACACACACTGCCCCCTGCCTCCAGAGGACCTGCATGAGTGAGAAGGGCAGGAAATATGTTCTTGTCATTAGTAGCAACTCTGTTTACAAAATAAATTCCACAACATACTGAAATAAACCTGCATAACTGTTGATGTCAGTGTGAATGATGCACTTGTGTCTGAGATGCGCTGAGAACCAAAACCCTCTGATCCCCCAGTAATTCAAATAGACTTTAAGAGACTAACAAGAAAACTAATTAGCAAAATAAAGAACACTTTAAAAGAATGAACACATGGACAGGTGACAAATTAAAGGAAAACACAGAAAGCAATAAGAAGGATGTGAATTACTTGCTACAGTTGCCAGATCTCAAACAAATGAAGACCTGTGGGAACTTAGCGACCGAATTTTTCACCCATCTTTTAATTTGATCCTTAAAGAAATATACATCAAAGATGGTGTCATGTCTTTGACATTCTGCACTAGCATTTTTTGTCTGCATCAATCAAATCCCAGACGTCTACTTACAGTCATATAATTTCATTTTTTTAATTAAAATGAATGAGAGTAACGAGCATTTTAAGTCACTTTAAAAGCCTGAGCGCCAAGTTTCCAATGGTTTCATCTTATTGTTTCTCAGCGAAACTAATAATTGCTACAAAAAAAAATTAAACCTTTGGCCCACCTCTCTGTCCCGCTGCTAGTTTCTGTCCCATGCAGAGGGCACAGGTCAGCACCAGGAACCACAGCATGCTGCTTCAGCTCAGAAGTCCTCCTGCAAATCTGGGTCCTGCAGGCTTTCAGTAGTCTCTCTCTTGCTTTGATTTTTATACCACAGCAGGACACCCCCCCCCCCCCAACCACCCACCCCACCCTTCCAAACCCCCACTTCCCTGACTTACATCTCCATTCTCAGGGTTAAAGCTCCTCAGGATACTGATGTTTGGGGAATTCCAAGAAACAGGAATAGCAGTTTGATTGCACAACATTGTACACGGCGCGTAGAGCACACGCACCACACAAGCGTGTGATTTACAGGTGCACGATGGGTTAAATCTGGGTGTTGTTTAAAATATTTTGTTCAGATTGTGATGCACGGAGGGGGAAAAAAAGCTGTTGCTTTTGGCGCAGTGGCGGTTTCGTCTGGATTTTAAGTCATTTAATTGTGTGTTTCTTCAGGCTCTCTGCTTGTTACATTATTTAACATGAATGTAAGTTTCATTATACTGTATGAGCTGTGGAGAAAGACACGCGTACTAGAAAAGGCTGGTAGATTAGTCTTTAATTATATTAAGCCACATTTTTTTGCCCTGATTTACAATTTAGTCATACGTATTTGACACGCACGATAAATGTTTTATTCAAACAGAGAAATTGCCTGGAGATAAAGCTTTCAGAATGAACCGAAAACCCTTTTTCCTCCATCTTTTCCCTCGATACCTGAATGCAAGAAACAGTACGACTCAATTCATAGAAAGAAGGGGAAAAAACTGAATATGTGATTTATGACCAGTCTGGATTTTATATCAAACTCTTGTTTACTCCTCCACGGTAACAGTTTCATTAGAATTGGTGTGTGTGTGTGTGTGTGTGTGTGTGTGTGTGTGTGTGTGTGTGTGTGTGTGTGTGTGTGTGTGCATGCGTGCGTGCCAGGTATTGCTCATGTTGTGGGGACATTTTTTGCACGTTGGGGTGATAAAACGTCAGTTCTCATGACCTCTAAATCAGTTACCTTAGGGTTAGGAGGAACAGTTACGCAGGTGGTCGTCACGGTTACGGTCACAGTTACATTAAGTCTCCAGGAAATGAATACAAATAAATGCAATGTCCGCTGGAGTGAAAGAAACATGATTCTGTGTGTGTGTGTGTGTGTGTGTGTGTGTGTGTGTGTGTGTGTGTGTGGTTCAGTAATGCAATCTGCAGATGGAGGTAACATTCTTTGCGTTGGAGGTTTTGCTCCTGATCACCTTGGCGATGTCTCACCACCTCCTTTTTCTCTGTCTCTGCCTGCTTGACGCTGCTTGCCCAAAGGAGCAGGGCAGCGTCACTCCGCACCTCCTCTGGAAAAACTAACACAGCAGCTCCTTCTGTTGTCATGCCTGGAGACACGGACACTGTTACTTACTGAGATTAATCTGTTAGATGAAAGGAGCCTTCAGTGAATTAAATGAGAAAAATACTTCCCAGCTGTGAGGCTGCAGCATATTTCTGTCAGACGTACACATCTGTATCCAACTGTGTGAGTTTAGCGAACAGTTTGAATTTTCTGGTTCAACATTTATGTCCATTTGGGGGTTTTGATGAGAATCAAACAAAGTTTTTGTTTACGCTCCATGCAGTCTTTTGTTTTGATGAGTCTACTTCAATCCTTCTCGTTAATGTGAACTGATAATCCATCTTGGATTACACTGGATGATGATATGAGTTTGTAAGCAGACATTTTGGACAGTTTTGACATTATTAGTCATCAGTCTCCATTGGTTTCAAGCTACTAATGTGTGGCTGGTATCTGGAGTCACATAGAAGTCATGCAGGGATGCAAAACAACACTAATGACACTTTTTAGGTGAAATATCACCTAAAAGGCCGTTTGAAAAAAATGGAACCGGATCGCAGAGATTTTCTAGTGTCGCCTTTATAATGACCCCGCTGTTATGATGCTTGACTTGTTTACACAGAACCAAACAATGCTGGAAAAGTGTCGCCCCTGCTGGTTAATTTATACGGCACCTCCAGATTAGGTTTGGCAGGGCAGGCGTGACACATAAACTCACCAGCATCTGTGTTTCGAATGAGCTGTTTTAGTAAGTGAGTTGCAACAGTGAAGTAACTTTACTGTCACAATCGTCCTTGCTCTGGTGAGGAATGTTAAGGTCAAAGGTCGAGTGTAACAGCGTCCTGCAAAGTTCATTAGTGATGCTTTATTGCCTGAGCTACAAGAGTGTGTCAGCACAGTGGCGCGCGCGGGGCGGGGGGGGGGCTTCCGACTTTCTCAATGTGTGACCTCAGCTTGACCTCAGACCTTTCCCCCTTCACCCCCTAACAGCTTTAGTGTTACGTAACAGAGAGGCGATGAAGACATGAGTCTCCTCCTGACTGCCAGCTGATCACCGTAGACCTCTCAATACCTGGTTCACTAAAAAATAAACGAGAGAAGGATATGTTTTACTGCAGGAGCACCTTGAAAAGCAAACGCAGTTCAATCCAGCAAATATCAGGATTATTGCGTACATAATAGCTCACAATAACACATAGAACTGTGACTCTAAACTCCAAAGAGAGATCGCAAACTTGACTCCCAGAAGAAAATTTTTTCCCCCAGCGGTGATGAACAGCAATGCACAGTCCCCTTGTGTTTCCAGTCAGAACCTTGCAGGGGTATAGAGCAGTTTATTGGTGTGACATGAACCAAGCTCGCTGCATGGTGGTGCAGTGGTTAGCATTGTGGCCTCACAGCAAGAAGGTTCTGGGTTCGAGTCCCGGCTCAGACACGGGATCTTTCTGTGTGGAGTCTGCATGTTCTCCCTGTTCCTGTGTGGGTTCTCTCTGGTACTCCAGCTTCCTCCCACAGTCCAAAGACATCAAGAGGGGACGAGGCTGATTGATACTCTAAATTGACTGTAGGTGTGACTGTGAGTGTGAATGGTTGTCTGTCTCTATGTGATGGCCCTGTGATGGACTGGTGACCTGTCCAGGGTGAACCCCGCCTCTCACCCGTTGACGCTGGGATAGGCTCCAGCCCCCCCATGACCCTTAATAGTAATAAGAGGAAGATGGATGGATGGGTGAACCAAGATCATTTAGGTCTTAGATTGACTTGAATTCTAAATTTGATGGTTATCCAGAGTCATGACAGCATGATAAGAGAACAATCTGAGGTTTTGATGAGTAATCTTGCTGTGTGTTTGCTTCACTAGGTACAGTATAGCTTCTAACCTGAACTACCAACTCACCGTCTGCTGAAAAAATGTTGAAAAGTTCATCTGCAGGTAGCAAGACCGAAGAACTTGCGTGACGTACTGATTGAAAACACAGAACTTTGGTGATCTACCCGGAGAAAGTTTTGAGACATCCATTTATAATCTCAGGGAGACTTTTGTGTGTTTTTTTTTTAATGTTTAAGAGGTTCCGGGGTCTAACAGATCAATAAAGCTGCATAATAACGATAAACACACAACTCCAAGACCATCTGAGCCGTCAGGAAAGTAAATAATCAAGCAAGTAGTGAGCTCAAGGTCACTACAAAGCTTCTAAGAGTAAAATTTTGTCAAAAAATATGACAAAAGGATCTGATTTTACACCTCTTAATGTTCACATTAAGTGAATCTCAGGGTATTTTTGATTGTTACGTAGTTTGGAATGTTAAAGAACAAAAAACACATACAGTGTCAAAGCAAAATGAGAAACAATCACACATTGCGCATTTGTTTATCTTTTACAGGTTTAATGCCAAAATGCTCACTAAATTTTCTCAGTTCAAAGATAAATTAGAACATCCTTTAAAAAGTCAGCAACTTCTGCAAAGACCGAACCTTGATCATCAATTTAAAACATGTTGATGTATTGAAATATTATAAAATGAAACTGGACTTGATTAAAAATAGAACGCTGGCATTCATCATTTGTCACTGCCAAATAGCGAAAACAGGGATAAATATAAATGAAAAAATACAATTAAAAACCACAAAGACCAAAAAAAAGGTTTTCTTTATTTTATTTAAAGGCATGGATTTATCTTCATCTTCATGTAAAAAGCAGCAATGTTCTTTCACATAATGCTTTATTCACATTTGATTGATTTTGATCGTGTTGGTACTTTCTTTATGTACTGAAAGAAAGACAGATGGACTAAAACAGTCGGTAAAACAACGTCTGATGTGGAACCTCATCCAGCCATCATGGGCCACCACTCAGTGTTGCTGCAGATAAATAAAAAGCTTTCAAATGTCCAGTTGGGGGGTTGAAGAGTGAATCATTGGCCATTGTATTTACAGAGTCCTGGAGATATATAAAATGTAGAGCACCATTTTGCTCTAATAATAAGGGTCTCATCACGCTGCCCCCCTTCCGTGAGAGGAATGGGACGTACCGTCTCGTGGAGGCCATGAGGGCGAGTCAGATGCAGTTTCACTGGTTCAGTGCCTCTATTCTGCTTTCTTAGCCTTCCTCTTGCGAGCGCCGTCGCTCAGCTCCTCCTTGGTTTTGAGCGGTGATGATGAGGCAGCGGGGTGGTGGTCGTCCTCAGAGCCACCCAAAGGGGAGCCGAAAAGCAGATGGCAAATCCAGGACTCAATGAGGGCGAAGGGGGAGCCATGAGAGTGTCTGGCAGTCATGAAGACCTGAGGAGGGTAGAGAGGTGGTTTAGCCTGGCTCCATTATATTTACAGACCAGTAACCCCCACTGCACCATTCAAATAATCAGAAAACCTGCAGCAGCACCTAGTTTGGTCTGAATGCAGCCTAATCTTTGTTTTAATCCTGAATTTACCCACCAGTGTTAAATATGAGATGATCTGGGGCTTTTTTGTTGTTGTTGTTGTTTCAATCAATCAAGCAATCAAGATACCATGATTATTCGTAGTATGAGTATTATTATCAGGCAGAAGTTGAGGCTTCATCTGAGAACACTGTAACTGACCTTGCTTGTTGCCATGAAGAGGGTGAAGACGAGGATGAGGATGCTCTTGGACACTGGCAGCCAGTGGGCCTCCTGCAAGGTGAAGAGGATGGCTCCATACAGGCTGGCTTTGGTTGGGCTGCAGAGACGGAAAACAACCGTGAAACATCCAAGAAACCGAGACCGTTTACTTGGATCAGAGAGTAGCCCAGTTGAGTGTTTGGTTGATAGATGAAACTAAAATTTATTCAGAATTCATCACTCATAAAGCTGAAAAATAAAAGCCAGGAAGAAGTTGTCATGTGACGGAGAGTTGAAGCCACATGACTTACACACAGGAACCCTACACATTTTTCCTCCAAAAAACGTTCTCTGTTTTGTGTGTGAACAAAATGTTGAACATCTGTACTTAAGTTTTAAATTCTCATCACAGGGTTTACTTCAGTCCAAGTCATAAATATTTAAATGTCAAATCAACTAAAAAAAGTCCCTTTTTTCTTGTAATGAGGAAAATGTAATGAGTCTCTCCTTTTCAAAGGGAAACAACAACATTTCTGCGAAACATGCTTTAATGCTCCCTCCTCCACAGAATAAGACAAGAGACATGACAGTATATCCCAAAAATGTCCATAAATTAATCAATAATGACTCCAGATACTCAAATGTAAAGTATTTCCATCCACCACTGGGATGCAGCATTGAGTACTTCAAAAAGTAGTAAACATACACTTACAATGACATGCTGAGGATCTCGTTGGTCTCAGGTCTCCACACTCCGCGCAGCAGCTGCTCAAAGTTGGACATGAGAGCCACTCCAGACCCTGAGAGGATAAAAATAAACATTGTTGCATGTGAGACCTCAGTATAAACACTTGAATACGTTTGCGCTAGTTCCATACTCTTTAATACACTTTAATCAAGTAATATTTCAACTAAACGGAATTTTATTCCAGTGCGTGGTAGAGAGTAGCAAATTTAACTGCAAGTTGCCCATTAGTCCTTCAAAATAAATGTTGACTGTGTTTTCTTTATGATTTCTACACTGGACTACCCGCATCCCAGGTCTTCAAGAATACTCAGTATAAACATAAAGTGGTAATAATTAGGAAATCAGATTGATCATAGCTTTCTACCTGAAAGGGTAAATTTCGACTACATGTGACGTGCAGCTCCTTGAGGCTCCTTCAATCCTGCAGCTGTGGGCCAGTTGCCCAGTCGGTAATTCGGCCTCACTCGTGTGCACATGTGCAACTCATTCATGTTTAAACCAGGCTTTTGTGGATCCAACTGAAGGTGTCACTTGCTGTCACTCAATAAAAGCAGCTGTCAGCACCACAGATAACAGCCGTGGTGACTATAAATGCCCCAAAGGGCCAGAATTGAGTTGAAACTTCGGTTTCATTGCTCTCTTTTGCGAGCTTGTGTGCCACCATGGAGCTAATTTTTGTCGCTGGCTCTTAGATAGTCAAATATATTCTGGTTTACAACTCATCTTTTCCTCTTTTACCTGTATGAAAGGCCTGGTGCAGACTTAACATGCTTATTTACTGCTCTCTCTGATTACTTTATTCATTGAGATGTAGCTAATATTTTCACAAGTAGTCAGCTAATTTGTCATCTGACTACATTTTGAAATATAATCTCACATTTTATGAACCCCCAGATCTCTTTGTCACTGTACTTTTCATTCTTTCACAAAATCCTAGCAACTTTTCTTCAGATGCTTTTGTTGTTTAACACAATAAAGCAGTTCATCACTGCTCATTCACTAATAGAATGAAATTAACATTTTAATAGTACTGAGAACCAGATTATCTCTCAGCAACTCACTCGAAGAAACTCTTGTCTGCAGATTACAGTGTTTCAAACTTGTAAAGGTGGCTAAATCTGACAGGATGACGACCAGACACTCACTGACCTTTGACGTAACCGACGATGACCATGATGAAGAAGCCATGGTGGTAAGCGTGGTGGGCGTGGTGAACACCGGCTGCGATCTTGCGAGTGCGGACGACCTCCTTCAGGGCAACCAACACCAGTTTGACGGGCAGAAACGCCACACATTTATAGAAGAGGTTCAGTGGGCAGTAAAAGATGAGGTACCTAAGATGGGTTCAAAGAGAGAAATACAGAGGAATGTGTCCGGTCATTCTCCCGCTGATGGAGCAAACCTTTTCCTGTTTACTAGATTTCAGCTGCTGATATCACAAGATGACGGAGAAGATAAGATGCAGAGCACGATGTGGACATTTTCACCATTTTTACACCATTGCGTGATTCTGAACAGTGATACTGATGTTCATGACATGTTCAACCTGAAGCTGCAGAGCTGATCGGTTCCTAAATGTAATGTAATATTTGATCCTTCCGAAAGAATGTTCGCCATGCACATATTTACTTGTCTTAAAATTTCAGTATAAATGTAAAACTATCCACAGAGCCAGACAACCCTGGTATCATCTCAGAAGTCATCGGCCAAATCTGATTCAGTTATATATTATGTGTGTGTGTGTGTGTATGTGTGTGAGAGAGAGAAGGAAAGAGAGAAAGAAAGAGAGAGAGTGTGTATTTTGCTATAAAATGTGACCAAAAAAAGACAGGTTTAACCACGTGAGGGGTAAATTCTCTCACCAGACGGCTGAGGCCAGCAGGATGTGGCTGTTGTGTTGGAAATAGTCGAGGGGGCTGCTTCCAAGCATGATGTCAGCCAGAATGTAACTACCGAAGCAGTAGAGCATGGCGCAGAGCCAGGAGGCCACGGGACTCCTGCGAGAAACCTCCACCGAGCCTGCAAAACAGAAAAAGAGCTGTCAGGGATTATCACTCCCACACAGTGGAACATGTGTGTGTGTGTGTGTGTGTGTGTGTGTGTGTGTGTGTGTGTGTGTATAAATATCATATGTCACATAGTCAGTATCATGTAGGGATAATTTCAGGTCTCTATGACCCCACGCTTAAACCAGGACTTGTTATGGCCAGTTGCTGAAAGTGTTCCTTTACAAATAAGAAACAAACAATGAACCTCTAGGTTTGAAATCAAACCTTTGGATTAAAACATTTCTATGCTGCAATGTGTCCAACTGGGAATGCCAGGCTTGAACAACTCCTAGTGGCTGCAAATCAGCTTCAAAACCATTTAAAGCACCATTACGTATTTTTGCGTAGCAGCAGCTCCCTCTGCTGGTACAAAGCGTAAAATGCTGCTGCCTCATTCAAATCTGCTAAATATGAGAATTGGCAGCGCTGCACTCTTGCAACATGATGAAGTCAGTCTTGTCAACAAGACAGGGAGAGAGAGGAGAAGGAACGTGTTTATACGTGAGATGAATTCTGCTTCCACTTTGACAGCTTTTGTGTTATTGATGGGTCTCATTACTCTAACTGTCAATCATGACCCACCACAGTGTGGATGTATTACGATGATAGTGTTGCTCTGACTTAGTGACTAGCAGCAGGTAAGGGTTTCATTTTTCTCTTGTTCCCTTCTTAGCTTCCTTCATAAATGCCTTCTTTGCATTATTCTGATATACAAGTTCATGTTTTTCAGTAATTAAACACAGTACACGCTTGCGGGATTTTCATGCCCAGGAAAAGCTGGTTCCAGACTGGCACCAACTCTCTACTGGTCTCACACTAAGACCCACTAACATCAGGGGCTTGGGTGGGCTTGTCGCAGCCTCCAAGACCAACCTAAACTTTATGACTGACACTTTTAAAAAACATCACTGTATTAGCCACATAGCCAAAAACATGCTGCGTAATGTTAAAGTACATTTTTAAACTGAATTTAGCAATTCACTCTAACAACGTTATCATGAAAGACAATGAAATCAAGAGAACCTGACACCCCCCCCACACACACACACACACAGGCACAAGCACACTGTGTTTACTTGCTTTCATTCATATTCTGAGATAAAAACACAGTTAGATCTCAAAAGGCCCTCAACATTATTTCTCATGTGCAGCAGCATTCCATAATGCCTTCAAACAGACTTTGATGTGTAAAATCGGTGGAGTTCCCCTTTAATTCAAAGAAATAACAGTGGAAAACAATTATTAATTAAACCAACACACACCGATCTCCATTGTAGAGCTTTTTTTGTTGCAATTTCATTTTCTAGATCTATGAACAATGTTTAATTGTCAAAATTCATCAAAGAACATGAAAGTTCTTTTTGGAATTAGAGAGGTCAGATGAAACGCTTGACTTAGTTCCTGCAGAGCGACGCTGTGACCTTAAGGAGGCAGTGACCTTCAACATCTATTATCAGTTAAAGCCTTGTGTGTCCATGTGGCTTTTTGTAGTCCACACCCAATCCGTCACTTCAGTGCACGCCCTGATAGCACGCTTTTTATCATAGGTTAATATTTACAGCAAATTTACAATTTGTAAACTCTGCTTTAGGAAATGTGTTCATGCAAAAAGTTGAGCAGAAAACTCGGGGGCAACATTTTGAGTCATCTACCTTCATGTTTCTTTAGATCTGTTTTCACTCTCTGGGTAAATCTTTGGCTCTTATCTTCCATTACTGTTAACCAGCTAGTTGGTGACTGTGTGTGTTTGGCGCTGAGCAGAGAGAGCATCAGGGAGCTAGCGTGAGGGAGCTGAACCCAGCGGAGACCTGCTGAATGCTTCTTAGCTTAGCGCAATGAATGATAGCTGGTTGGAAGTGGTAGAATACCTTTGTCAAAAGTCATCAGGTACACATTTTCCCCAAACCAATCCCTTACTGCACCAATATAACTGCGCATTATATTCACTATGAAATAACACTTTGAAACCACGAGATGTTGTCATTTTGAAATCAGACACAGTCCTAACTACTCTCCCAACAAAGCTGCTAACGCACCACCTAAAAGCTCCAATGCCACTTCAGCCTATAAAACAAAACCGTTGTTAATTACTAGAACAGGATGACCCATCATGGATAAACCTAGATCTTGAGCCTTATCTATGTGATGACTTTGAGTCGGGCTAACATTTCCCACTCATTTGCAATTCATTGCCCTGAGCCCAACTAGCAGACAACAGGTTTCTGTGGGTCTCAGCTCCCTACTGTACCCTCTGGTCTGGTTCTGGGGAGGATGGTAAATTAGCACATTTCCAAAAGCTCTCGTGTTCCTTTAAGTACAAGTATATCCAACTTGTCTTCTTATACCGTCAAAGGAATGTGATATTGTCTCAGGATTGCTTCTTTATCTGTAAGTATGATTTTAAGACTCTGCATATACTTGGACTTATGTGACACACATTGTTAGAGACAGTAAAGTGAGACGTGAGCAGAGCACGGCTGCTTCTCACAAATGTCCAACAACAGGTGGGTGAGGGTGTCTTGGTGCAACTGGCGCTGGGTTTGAAAGCAATCTGATGCTGACAAATGCCACCCTATAAATATATCCGGCTCATCTGTGTCTCTTGCCTTGCAACTGTCAGGTCTGCCTTAACCTTTGACCCCGACACTTGTCTCTCCCACCACACCCATGTTGACCCCTTAAACCGTTCCAGCATGCAGTGTGACCTAACACACATGTGGCCTCAATGTTATCATGCAATTATTGGCAGCATCAGGGATTTTACTGTAAAATAAAATGATGCCTTCACAGGTACAGCATGAAGCTGTTTGCTGCCTGCTACAGACTCAGTTAAACCACATTAAACTGTTAAAGACGCAGGAAAGCCTTTTTGAATTAGCACATAAATGTGGTGCGTTGAATGCTGTTCATGCCACTTCATGATTACAAAAACTATGCTGTCATATCCTTACAAATGTGCTCTGTTCAAATCAACTAATTTAGACTAACGTTTCTGGAAAGTCAATTAAAATATTCATTCCAAGAAGAAACTTTAAAAAGAAACTTATTTTTATATCTTCAGATTGAACACCACAAACAAACGGAGCACAGTTAAACCTCCTGCAGAATTATTCAAGAGGAGGCCAGAACAAATTTTACTCCGTGAGAAAAAGCACCTATCCATTAATGTTCTTTAGTGACTGTTTCATCCAGGTGAACTGAAGCCTAATGATTAAATTCTGGTGTTGCAGATTACAGTGTTGTCCTGACTGCAAACTGGAGCATCACTTTTGAGAAATACATCGGAACTGATGAGATAAATTTCAGTCTTTTGGACCCATAACAAATGTTTGACAGGAAAACGACTGAGTTACATTGAACGAGGGAGTTGATGAGGGTTGCATGCATCATTGAAGCGCTACAGTTTATGACATTTAACCATATCAACAAATAGTTAAATGCTCGCTCGGCAGCTTAAAATTCAGTGTAACTAACAAACAATTTGTCTCGAGGCCTACAAGAGCAGAGGGGCTTCAATGTCTATTTCAGGATCTTCTATTTTTTGCCTAAGTTGCTGGTATGCACAGGCTCATCTCTCAGGTTTCATCCTCCTCAGGCTCTCCATTCTCAAAGGAGTTAAAACGTGGAAAATATCACATAATACCCAAAGTGGTTTAATCTACTTCAGTGATTAAATGGGGTCAGGGTGCTGCGGCAACACACTTTCCCCTCAGACCCAGCAAGCAGTGTTCCGCAATTATGTAACAGGTCATGCTTTATATTTATATGGGGGGGGGGGGGGGGTATGATAAGCAGCAGAAAGTCCTTGTAGGGATATCAGAACAATTTAGAGTTGTATCACCGACAAAATAACTTCCATTTATGATGCAACTTTAACGTGTTTTTTTCATTATTTGTGAAATTCCTTGACATGGAAATCTGTTATTCTACAATAAATGTACACACAGACGATCGTGCCTGCTAAATAGCATGCGTTATGTGTCAAAGCTACTTGTCAAATAAAAGCCATCAAAAAAAGTGTGAAACAAGCTCACCTGGCTCATACTTGAGGTAGAGGATGGACACGATGTAATAAGCGAGATCGAACACAGGAAACATTCCCATTTTGGAGAAAACCTGGGCAAGATCGCCCAAATTCAGAACTGCCAGCACATCCATGTCTGAGAAACGGTGAATTCCTGTTTTCTTTTAAGTCCAACTGCGCAGATCCGAAGCCCCCCCAACCCGGTCCACGGACTCTCCACCAAGCCCCCCGGTCTCGACAGTGAAAGCCTGTGACGCTCAAGTCGTCCTATTAATACCACTCATCTCCACAACATCATCATCATCCTCATCATCATCATCGTCCTCACCGCCTGCGCTCCCTGCCAGCTGCTCCGCTTCTCGGCGGCAGGAGGAGGTTTGCACGGCAGATGCTTGGCAATGCGAATCAAAAGGCTGGTTCTCATGTTTCCATCATCTTCCTGGTGTTTGTTTATATTCACTACACCAGGGACAACACAATATAACAAAATCATACTCATAAAAACAACAACGATCGTTAATCCGGATCCAGTCTTCAAGTCACATTCAAATGACCGGTGACAGCTCGGCAACATTCGCTATCACCAGACGTCACCGGCTGTGACAGCCCCAGCGAATGACATGTAAGGCACAATATATAAATAAAACCATCATTTTGATTTGTATGAAATACAATAAATCCCTATTTTTTTCTTTTATGTTGTAATCATAATCAGGGCAGCAACCGCCGCCTCCACCAGGGGGCCCTAAACACCACATTACTGATGTCAGGTTAGGTATGCATCATTCAGCCCCCCCCCCCCCCCCCCATTAGGTCTTACAAGGAAACATCTTAGTCGCCATATGAATAGATAATAAATGTCAAAATATTCTGAATCCCTTCATAAAGCTGTCCAGTTCTGACAATTCCTGCTAACAATACTTCAAATCTTTTGAGCTGTGATCGCTGTGGGAGAAGAGCCTTGTCTGACAAACCAAAACTAGGGCTAAATACCCCATATGTAGCTTTAGATTCTGACATCCTATTGGTCACATTCCAGGATGCGAACACGGAAGTAAGCCTTGTACTTTGATGTTTTGGGGACACGATGATCGGAGATCTATTGATATTCGGGTAATGTGTTTGATTTGGTCATGTTTCGTGTTAGAGCACATTTTTATCAACATGGATTTCCGCTGTATTTGTATGACTCACTATGTTGTTGTTTAGGGAGCGAGCCGTCAAGCTAAATTCAAGCTAACTAGCTCCATGCTAGTGCCAGCTCACCAGCTAACTTTAGCTCAGCTGGATAGACGACATCATGACACAACTGATAGGGTTTCTCTTTCTCCAGGACCTTACTGGTGAATGCTGGGGCTGTGCTGAACTTCAAGCTGTAAGTAACAGTTGACACAGTCAGGAATTAGTCGCTGTAATAAACGTAAAGACCTTATCAAAGTTACACATTCAAAGAACAAGTTTAATCAGAGGGGGGAATTGTTTTCTAGGAAAAGGAAGGAGTCCCAAGGATTTGGAGATGAGTCCAGAGCACCAACAACAGGTGTGTGTGTGTGTGTGTGTGTGTGTGTGTGTGTGTGTGTGTGTGTGTGTGTGTGTGTGTGTTAGTTGACTCTTCAAAAGGAAACAGAAATTCCCTGTATTCTCAATACATAACCTGGAAAAAATTACGTTCTAAGGTGACAACATCAGAGAGTTTCTGCTCAGCTTGCGATACTTCAGGATCTTCATCGCTCTGTGGAACATCTTCATCATGTTCTGCATGATACTGTGAGTAAAGCTAGATGTAATTGGAGTTTGGAGTTACAATGTTACACTTTGAGATGCAGCTGGAAATATTATTGGATATTTGTACATATATTTACACAAATGCGATTAAAAGACTAGACTTTGAATTGATCAGATCAATGTTATCCTGACTTTGCTGCACACCTCCTCTGTTGTGTGTAAGCTGATAAAATGCATCAATCCGTCACCCTGTTTCCTGAGGTGACATGTTCCACCTTTCCATGAACTGATGTATATTGTGACTCAATCTTACCCATACTTGATAAAGCATCAAAGTCCCCACTGCATTAGGGAATTATTAAATTGTAATATGTGAAGTAAAATGATCAATTATTGTCACATATTTAAGAACTAAATCCCCAGTGGGGACAAAAAAAAATTGTTGGTTATAAACTACAGCCATAACAGTAAAGCTGAAGAATTGGAGAAAGTCTACTTCATTGTTGACATTGATCATTTCCTAACATGTATTGATAAGGAAGAAACTCTCAAGTCCTCTTATTCACTTTGTTCTGACCATGAGTATTTTTTTGAAGACACAGATGACATGTACATGCTGGCAAATACTATATTATTTTCGAACACTTGAATGTCTGCGTAAAGACTTAACATGTATAAATTGCATTCCTTTAGAAATCTGCTGGACAGAATGTGAACTTGCGTCTTGTCTAACTGAATTTCGTCCTTCCTCGTAGATTATTTGGGTCGTGATCAACGCTGGCTGTGACTGGAATCTCTCTGGAATGGTTATTTTTCAAGATGGATGCTCCTGTTAGAACTTTCCTGATTCTTCGACCCTTTTTTAATTGTAACGGTGCTCTATTTTCTTGACCGCCCACTACATCCTGCTTGCTGTACAGAAATCTATAAATTGCTGTATTTATTTTGTCTTAGTAAGACCGACTTAAATGTTTCAACTTTTTTTTTAATCTTTGTGTTAAGGCTGTAACTCTGGTGTTCGATGCTTCTTCACACAACTTTTTTCTCTCTACCAAGTCTGTTTACTTCTTAAAGAAATAGCACGGTTAAATATTATGGCTAGATTTCGCTTCATCCTCCTCCTTAAACCTCACATACAGCTGCAGTAAGAGGTGGAGCTCTGATTTACCAAGTTCATGTTGTTGCTGGTAGTTTTGTGATGGACTGCGACATCTGTTTAGTCCTGTTTCCTTCAGATTTACTTTAAGAGTCCGATGGTTTTGTGTGATCAACATCTTAAAATTCACCCATAAACTGGAAGACTTCAGGTGTGTATCAATTCAGATTATCTGATGCGGCCACTCAGATAAAAATGCTAGTTTCTTTCTCTCTGGAGCTGGAAGTAAATGTATTTGCATTATTAAGGAAGTGTATCACTGTTCACTTTCAGTAAAAACAGTTTTCTTATCCAGTGACTGTGAGATGACTTGATGAACATATTAAGATTATAACTGGTTTTTGTGCATGTTTTGGTTGGCATGCTAGCCTGAAAAGTGTGTTCTATCTATCTATCTATCTATCTCTATCTATCTATCTATCTATCTATCTATCTATCTATCTATCTATCTATCTATCTATCTCTATCTATCTATCTATCTATCTACAGCATCTATCTATCTATCTATCTATCCATCCATCCATCCATCTATCTATCTGCCTTATAATAAGGCAACAGTACCATCAAGTGACGAGTATGTTATCCCTGTGAATGAACATTTTTTTGAATATAAAATTCTGAAAAATGTAGAAAACACAAAGTATTTTAAAAAACAAGTACTCTAGGTGATAAAATATTTTCTGTGGCAAATGCTGTGCTGGGATAATGGCGTGTTTTATTTCATTCAAATTCTTGTTTTAAAAGAAAATTAGGATTTAAGTGAAAATATAAATCGCATATAAGTTACATTAAACTGACAGCAAAATGGCCTCGAAGGCAAATAAGAAAAAATTAAATAAGCAAGGGGAAAATGTGTGGGTTCTTTTTGTTTTTGATTTTTTTCTGGTGAAACTGAGAACCTTCAATTTATTGTGATTGTTTTTTTCAATTTCCTCTGAGGGTTCCATCGTAAATTAGCTTCCTTGGAAGAAAACAAGAAACGCAACATGTCTTAAGACAATTTTTTCATTTTTTTTTAATTTATATTTTTACACTTAAACATTCACTCGTCATTCAGTCACGTAAATATTATGAAGCAGAACATTCCAGACATGTTGGTGTAACAGAATAAAAGTGAGAAGTATATTTACAGTAAAGTAATGAATTACAAAAAAAACATATGCACAGCACATTTTATTGTAATTTCTATTTGTTTTTTTATGATTAGAATTATGATTAAAGGTTAGGGTTTGCACTTAAATACCAACAGCACACGTCTCACTCGTTTGCTGTTAAAGATCTTGAGCAATTTGTGTGTTTGAAAAATGTATAGGTATTAAAATGAAGCTGCAAACATTTTTTCCAAGCACACAACCGCCTGACAGCTCGACTCACTGACGTTCACATCAACGTCTCCCATCATGCACTTCGCACGCGCTCCACAAAAAAGAGCCACCGGACAGAGGCGGAGCATGGAGCGGAGGAGGAGCCGGAGGCTGATCGTCAACCGGGTGAGGCGCCTCCCCGGGCTGACTTTACGCTCTGGACGGATATTACGGTACATCGACAAACAAAAACAAAGAAGCAAGCATCAGAAAAGACATGCTGGCTGCCACAGAAACGAGCCCGTCAAGCTTGTGAGTGTTGGCGGGTCTGCCATCGCGTCCACCTCTGCCGTGTGTGACCGTCTCAGCCTGCCTCACTGCCCGGCGATGACAGCGGCAATAGCCACTCCGCAGGTGATGAGAGACCGGCTGCTACAGGCCATCGACGACCAGAGCAATGTGAGTTAACACCCGTTACTTTCCCAAGAATGAGCGGAGTGGCAGCCGAGCCTAACCGTGCTCAGGTCGCTGCGGACCGTTGTCAAGAGTAGCGACAACCGGTGTAGCTACATGCTGGTTGCTTGCTAATTAGCTCGTTAGTTAGCGAAAGTGAGGCATTTGAAAAGCTGGCTTGCTGGCTGTTGTTG